>NC_041387.1:473310792-473457804 GCF_002162155.2 Triticum dicoccoides
AGTGTTTTTAACTCAGGCGAGTACGGGGTCGCAACTAAGCCCCCGAGTGAGAGGATTGCTCTTCACTCGGAGCATTTTTAACTTAGGCGAGTACGGGGTCGCAGCTAAGCCCCCGAGTGAGAGGATTGCTCTTCACTTGGAGTGTTTTTTAACTTAGGCGAGTACAAGGTCGCAGCTAAGCCCCCGAGTGAGGGGATTACTCGTCACTCAGGGTGTTTTTAACTTAGGCGAGTACGGGGTCGCAGCTAAGCCCCAGAGTGAGAGGATTGTGAAGGAAATATGCCCTAGAGGCAATAATAAAGTTATTATTTATTTCCTTATATCATGATAAATGTTTATTATTCATGCTAGAATTGTATTAACCGGAAACATAATACATGTGTGAATACATAGACAAACAGATTGTCACTAGTATGCCTCTACTTGACTAGCTCGTTGATCAAAGATGGTTATGTTTCCTAGCCATAGACATGAGTTGTCATTTGATTAACGGGATCACATCATTAGGAGAATGATGTGATTGACATGACCCATTCCGTTAGCTTAGCACACGATCATTTAGTATGTTGCTATTCCTTTCTTCATGACTTATACATGTTCCTATGACTATGAGATTATGCAACTCCCGTTTACCGGAGGAACACTTTGTGTGCTACCAAACGTCACAACGTAACTGGGTGATTATAAAGGTGCTCTACAGGTGTCTCCGAAGGTACTTGTTGGGTTGGCATATTTCAAGATTAGGATTTGTCACTCCGATTGTCGGAGAGGTATCTCTGGGCCCTCTCGGTAATGCACATCACTATAAGCCTTGCAAGCAATGTGACTAATGAGTTAGTTACGAGATGATGCATTACGGAACGAGTAAAGAGACTTGCCGGTAACAAGATTGAACTAGGTATTGAGATACCGACGATCGAATCTCGGGCAAGTAACATACCGATGACAAAGGGAACAACGTATGTTGTTATGCGGTCTGACCGATAAAGATCTTCATAGAATATGTGGGAACCAATATGAGCATCCAGGTTCCGCTATTGGTTATTGACAGGAGACGTGTCTCGGTCATGTCTACATTGTTCTCAAACCCGTAGGGTCCGCACGCTTAAGGTTTCGATGACAGTTATATTATGAGTTTATGAGTTTTGATGTACCGAAGAAGTTCGGAGTCCCGGATGAGATCGGGGACATGAGAGGAGTCTCAAAATGGTCGAGACGTAAAGATTGATATATTGCACGACTATATTTGGAGTTCGGAAAGGTTCTGAGTGATTTGGGTATTTTTCGGAGTACTGGAGAGTTACGGGAATTCGCCGGGGAGTACATGGGCCTTATTAGGCCATACGGGAATAGAGGAGAGAGGCCAAAAGGAAGGAGGCATCTGCCTCCCCCCCTCTTGTCCGAATTGGACAAGGGGGGGCAGCCCCCTTTTCCTTCTCCCTCTCCTCCTCTTTCCTTCTCTCCTACTCCAACAAGGAAAGGAGGAGTCCTACTCCCGGTGGGAGTAGGACTCCCCCCTTGGCGCGCCTCCTCCCTAGGCCGGCCGCCTCCCCCCTTGCTCCATTATATACGGGGGCAGGGGGCACCCCAGAGACACATCAACAATTGATCCCTTGGATCTCTTAGCCATGTGCGGTGCCCCCCTCCACCATAGTCCACCTCGATAATATCGTTGCGGTGCTTAGGCGAAGCCCTGTGACGGTAGAACATCAAGATCGTCACCACGCCGTCGTGCTGACGGAACTCTCCCTTGACACTCGTCTGGTTTAGAGTTTGAGGGACGTCATCGAGCTGAACGTGTGCTAGAACTCGGAGGTGTCGTAGTTTCGGTGCTTGATCGCTCGGGCCATGAAGACGTACGACTACATCAACCGCATTGTGCTAATGCTTCCGCTTACGGTCTACAAGGGTATGTAGACAACACTCTCCCCTCTCGTTGCTATGCATCACCATGATCTTGCGTGTGCGTAGGAATTTTTTTGAAATTACTACGTTCCCCAACAGTGGCATCCGAGCCAGGTTTTATGCGTTGATGTTATATGCACGAGTAGAACACAAGTGAGTTGTGGGCGATACAAGTCATACTGCTTACCAGCATGTCATACTTTGGTTTAGCGGTATTGTTGGATGAAGCGGCCCGGACCGACATTATGCGTACGCTTACGCGAGACTGGTTTTACCGCTGTGCTTCGCACACAGGTGACTAGCGGGTGTCTGTTTCTCCAACTTTAGTTGAACCGAGTGTGGCTACGCCCGGTCCTTGCGAAGGTTAAAACATCACCAACTTGACAAACTATCGTTGTGGTTTTGATGCGTAGATAAGAACGGTTCTTGCTAAGCCCGTAGCAGGCACGTAAAACTTGCAACAACAAAGTAGAGGACGTCTAACTTGTTTTTGCAGGGCATGCTGTGATGTGATATGGTCAAGACGTGATGCTATATTTTATTGTATGAGATGATCATGTTTTGTAACCGAAGTTATCGACAACTGGCAGGATCCATATGGTTATCTCTTTATTGTATGAAATGCAAACGCCCTGTAATTGCTTTACTTTATCACTAAGCGGTAGCGATAGTCGTAGAAGCAATAGATGGCGTAACGACAACGATGCTACGATCGAGATCAAGGTGTCGCGCCGGTGACAATGGTGATCATGACGGTGCTTCGGAGATGGAGATCACAAGCACAAGATGATGATGGCCATATCATATGACTTATATTGATTGCATGTGATGTTTATCCTTTATGCATCTTATCTTGCTTTGATTGACGGTAGCATTTTAAGATGATCTCTCACTAAATTATCAAGAAGTGTTCTCCCTGAGTATGCACCATTGCGAAAGTTCTTCGTGCTGAGACACCACGTGATGGTCGGGTGTGATAGGCTCTACATTCAAATACAACGGGTGCAAAACAGTTGCACACATGGAATACTCAGGTTAAACTTGACGAGCCTAGCATATAACAGATATGGCCTCGGAACACGGAGACCAAAAGGTTGAGCGTGAATCATATAGTAGATATGATCAACATATTGATGTTCACCGTTGAAACTACTCCATCTCACGTGATGATCAGACATGGTGTAGTTGATATGGATCACGTAATCACTTAGAGGATTAGAGGGATGTCTATCTAAGTGGGAGTTCTTTAGTAATATGATTAATTGAACTTTAATTTATCATGAACTTAGTCCTGATAGTATTTTGCATGTCTATGTTGTTGTAGATCAATAACTTGCGTTGTTGCTTCCCTATGTTTTTATATATGTTCCGAGAGAAAACTGTGTTGAAAGATGTTAGTAGCAATGATGCGGATTGGATCTATGATCTGAGGATTGTCCTCATTGTTGCACAGAAGAATTATGTCCTTGATGCACCGCTAGGTGACGGACCTATTGCAGGAGCATATGCAGACATTATGAACGTTTGACTAGCTCAATATGATGACTACTTGATAGTTTTGTGCACCATGCTTTATTGCTCAGAACCGGGACTGCAAAAACGTTTTCAAAACGTCATGGAACATATAAGATGTTTCAAGAGATGAAATTGGTATTTCAGACTCATGTCTGTGTCAAGAGGTATGAGACCTTTGACAAATACTTCGCCTAAAAGATGGAGCAGAATTGCTCAACTAGTGAGCAAGTACTTAGATTGTCTGAGTACTACAATCGCTTGAATCAAGTGGGAGTTAATCTTCCAGATAAGATAGTGATTGGCAGAGTTCTCTAGTCACCAGCACCAAGTTACTGGAACTTTGTGATGAACGATAATGCAAGGGATGACGAAAACGATTCCCGAGCTCTTCGTGATGCTGAAATCGACGAAGGTAGAAATCAAGAAAGAGCATCAAGTGTTGATGATTGACAAGACCACTAGTTTCAAGAAAAGGGCAAAGGGAAAGAAAGGGAACTTCAAGTAGAATGACAAGCAAGTTGTCACTCCGGCGAAGAATCCCAAAGCTGGACCAAAACCTGAAACTGAGTGCTTACACTGCAAAGGAAATGGTCACTGGAAGCGGAAATGCCCTGAATATTTGGTGGATAAGAAGGATGGCAAAGTGAACAAGGGTATATTTGATATACAGGTTATTGATGTGTACCTTACTAGTGTTTATAGTAGCCCCTGAGTATTTGATACTTGTTCGGTTGCTAAGATTAGTAACTCGAAACAGGAGTTAAAGAATAAACAGAGACTAGTTGAGGGTGAAGTGACGATGTGTGTTGGAAGTGGTTCCAAGATTGATATGATCATCATCGCACACTCCCTATACTTTCGGGATTAGTATTGAACCTAAATAAATGTTATTTGGCGTTTGCATTGAGCATGAATATGATTTGATCATGTTTATTGCAATACGATTATTCATTTAAAGTCAGAGAATAATTGTTATTCTGTTTACATGAATAAAAGCCTTCGATGGTCATACACCCAATGAAAATAGTTTATTGGATCTCGATCGTAGTGATACACATAATCATAATATTGATGCCAAAAGATGCAAAGTTGATAATGATAGTGCAACTTATTTGTGGCACTGCCGTTTGGGTCATATCAGTGTAAAGCGCATGAAGAAACTCCATGCTGATGGGTTTTTGGAATCACTTGATTATGAATCATTTGATACTTGCGAACCGTGCCTTTTGGGCAAGATGACTAAAACTCCGTTCTTCGGAACAATGGAATGAGCTACTGACTTGTTGGAAATGATACATACCGATGTATGCCGTCCAATGAGTGTTGATGCTCGTGGCGAGTATCGTTATTTTCTGACCTTCACAAGATGATTTGAGCAGATTGTTGAGTAAATAGGCAATTTCTCGATTAAATTAATCCATGAGTAAATCACTAGCATGGCATTGGCTAAGTTGATGACGTACTGACTTTAATCTAAACATGCACGTACTAAGCAAATAGTAGACAAATCTACACATACTGCTAGTACTGCTAATATGAAATTAATCAGGAGCGGGATAAACGAGTTATACCCTACAGTAGGCCATGCAGAGGCCGCGACTTTGGTGGCAGCAGCGGCGTCCTCGGCAGCCTTCTTGTCGGCTTCAGCTTTCTCGGCGGCGGCACGGTCGGGGTCGGTGGACATGGTGATGATGAAGGAGACGCGGACATAGAGGAAGTAGACGATCGGAAGCGAGTAGTCGCGTAATCGCTGCCCAAAAACCTATTCGCCCCTCACCCCGTACAGG
Organism: Triticum dicoccoides; assembly: GCF_002162155.2. Classification (NCBI taxonomy): domain Eukaryota; kingdom Viridiplantae; phylum Streptophyta; class Magnoliopsida; order Poales; family Poaceae; genus Triticum; species Triticum dicoccoides. The sequence goes on from NC_041387.1 coordinate 473,316,000, forward strand.
TACCAGAAGGGCGTGGTTTCGGAGACCTGCTCTCCCGTCGACCGTGTACGTGGTGAACGGGATGGAGTCGTCGGCGGCAGCAGCAGCAGAGGAACAACGTGGGCATGGAGGCGGAGATGCGTTCTGTTTTTCGCAACGGCTAGGGTTGGCAGCGCCCCACATATATATGTGCGGCCGCGCGTGGAGAGACGTGGGCTGAACCCACGTCCAAGTCGGTAGCCCACGATCTGACGTCTCAGATCGTGGCCCTACCTGTCAAAGACTCTCTGTTCCTGACCGGCAAAAAGAAGCGCATAGGAGAGAGCTCGGCTCGGCTCAATCCCGCAACCCGCGGCGCGTCGTGACGAGGCGTGGCGTGGCGAGGCGAGCGGAGGAGGAGGAGTGCGCGAGGGCCTCTTCTCTTCTCAAGCTCCAATAGCATGTAGAAGAGCCACCCTTATAAACCACTCCAACTTTCCTTCCACTAGCATGGTGGGACTAAACTTCCCACCACCTTGTCATGCCACCTACATGGGCCCTTAGAGATCAAATCTGAAATTGTCATATGGGCTCTAGGCCCATCTGACATTTCAACAATCCCCCACCAGATCTCAGGGGCCCACTTTGTCCTTTGTTCCAAACGTTGTTTTGATATACTAGTGTTTCAGTGAAGACTTGCTAAGGTTGAGCTTCACCTAGAGCAAGTAGCTACACTCCTTCACAACTGAATAATGGACTATGCCTTGAATTGTCAGTTTGGCGTAAAGAAGTTTCACCACATGTCTTACTAGTACTGGGCTGCCAAAGGCTGACCCCTCGGGTGGAGCATATAAGTCACACTCCTGGCCTATTCATGAGCTTACTAGAGATCACCCCAATCTCATAGACTGTGACTAGCAGTCGGGCTCACATAGGTGTGTTCCTTCAAAGATCACTCTGTAGGATAGCATCTTGCTTATACATATAAGCCTTGGAACACATTAAGACAGTAGTCATCCTTTCATACAGTTTCCGAGAGTATTGCATCTCCAACGGAGTGAGTTAGTAAAGTTACTCTCCTCGGTTCACCACTGGCTTGTTTCCCAGGTCCTACTTCACGGGATCTCCGATCACATAGGTTGGGTTACCACCATGGCAACCCATGTGGGTCTCATACCCATCTCCCTCGATGCACTATCTATCACTACACGTGATAGCCCTTTCGTAAAGGGATCTGCCAGATTCTTAGCCGTATGGACATAGTCCAGCGCTATCACTCCGGAGTTTCTTAATTTTCTGACAGCTTTTAATCTCATTCTTATGTGTTTGTTGGACTTCATGTTGTCCTTTGAACTCTTCACCTTGGTGATGACAGTCTGATTGTCACAGTTCATAAGGATAGCCGGAACCGGTTTATCAACCAGTGGCAAGTCCATCAAAAGATCTCGAAGCCATCCTGCTTCAACACTAGAAGTGTCTAATGCTGTTAATTCTGCTTCCATTGTCGATCTCGTTAAGATCGTTTGCTTGCAAGACTTCCAGGAAACAGCGCCACCTCCAAGAGTAAACATATACCCAGTTGTGGCCTTCATCTCATCAGCATTAGAGATCCAATTCGCATCATTATACCCTTCAAGTACCGACGGGTCTCCGATATAGTGAAGTCCATGGTTCATAGTACCTTTCAGATAGCGCATAACACTTTCAACAGCATGCCAATGTACATCACCCGGTTTGGAAACAAACCTGCTCAGTTTGCTCACAGCAAACGCGATGTCAGGCCTCGTTGCGCTCGCTAGGTACATCAGTGAACCAATGATTTGAGAGTATCTCAATTGATCTTTAGCCATGCCTTTGGACTTTCGAATCAACACGCTAGGATCATATGGTGTTTGAGATGGTGTGCAGTCCGAATATCCAAAACGACTCAACACCTTCTCAACAAAATGGGATTGCAGAAGTGTGATCCCACCCTCATTATCTCTCAGTAGCTTGATGTTCAAGATAACATCAGCCACACCAAGGTCCTTCATCTCAAAGTTCTGAGACAAAAACGATTTAACCTCCTCAATGACTTTGAGGTTTGTTCCGAATATCAGTATGTCATCAACATACATGCACAGTATAACTCCTTCGCCCCCACCATGGAGATAGTATACACATTTGTCAGCCTCATTAACAACGAAACCAACAGATGTCAGAGTTGTATTGAACTTATCATGCCATTGCTTAGGTGCTTGCTTCAGTCCATATAAAGATTTCAGCAACTTACACACCTTCCTTCCCTGACCATCTATCACGAAGCCATCTGGCTGTTGCATGTAGATTTCCTCATTTAGCTCTCCATTCAGAAAAGACATCTTAACATCCATTTGATGGACGAGAAGACCATGTGAGGCCGCCAATGAGAGTAATACTCGAATGGTGGTCAGTCTAGCCACAGGTGAATAAGTACCGAAGAAATCTTCCTCTTCTTTCTGGTCATAGCCTTTGGCCACAAGCCTGGCCTTGTACTTTTCAATCGTACCATCAGGCCTAAGCTTTTTCTTGAACACTCACTTACATCCCAATGGTTTGCAACCATAGGGACGCTCAGTGATCTCCCATGTCCCGTTAGCCATGATGGAATCCATCTCGCTACGGACCGCATCCTTCCAGTAGTCAGCTTCTGGAGAGGCATACGCTTCTGAGATAGAAGTGGGAGTATCATCCACGAGGTACACGAAGAAATCATCACCAAAGGTCTTTGCAGTCCTTTGTCTCTTGCCCCTACCAAGGGTTTCCTCGTCATCCTCCTCAGGATTTTCATCATGTGTTCATTCATAATATTCCATAGGAATGGCAGGCTCAGGAGTCTCCTCAGATTCCTGTCTAGAAGTGCTTTGCATATCTCTCATAGGAAAAATATCCTCAAAGAATGTAGCATCCTTAGACTCTATGATTGTACCGACCTTCTGGTCAGGTAACTCAGATTTCACTACTAGAAATCTATAGCCAACGATGTTCTTAGCGTAGCCCAAATTAACGCAGTCCACAGTCTTGGGTCCAAGCTTACGCTTTTTGGGGATCGGCACGTTGACTTTCGCCAAACAGCCCCAAGTACGCAAGTACGAGAGTGTTGTCCTTCTCTTTGCCCATCTCTCATAGGGAGTGATCTCATTATCCTTCATCGGAACTTTATTCAGGACATGACATTCCTTCAATATAGCCTCCCCCCACCATGCCTTGGATAAACCCGACGTATCTAACATGGCGTTAACCAGATCAGTTAGAGTACGGTTTTTCCGCTCGGCAACCCTGTTTGACTGGGGTGAATAGGGAGGCGTCCTCTCATGAATAATGCCGTGTGCCGCACAGAAGGAATCAAACTCACTCGAGAAGTACTCTCCACCACGATCTGAACGGAATCGTTTAATTTTCTTTTCAAGTTGATTCTCAACTTCTGCCTTATAGATTTTAAAGTAGTGTAGAGCCTCATTTTTAGTATTTAACAGATACACATAGCAATATCTAGTGGAATCATCTATCAATGTCATGAAGTATTTCTTTCCACCTTTAGTCAATACACCGTTCATCTCACAAAGCTCAGAATGTATGAGTTCTAATGGTGCCAAGTGTCTCTCCTCCGCAGCCTTGTGAGGCTGGCGAGGTTGCTTAGCTTGCACACATGACAGGCACTTAGAACCTTTGGCTAAAGTGAGACTCGGGATTAAATCCAACTTAGCTAGCCGCGTCATAACACCAAAACTTATGTGACAAAGACGTGAATGCCAAACCTCAGATTCATTAACACTCGAATGAACATGGTTCACGACTTTATTACAGAAATCTGCGAGGGAAAGGCGGAACATCCCTCCGCTCTCATAACCTTTTCCAACAAATAGTCCATACTTAGTAACAACTAATTTATTAGACTCGAATACCAACTTAAACCCTTCTCTACATAGAAGGGAGCCACTAACGAGGTTCTTCTTGATGGCGGGGACATGCTGCACGTTCTTCAGCTGCACGATCCTTCCCGAAGTAAACTTCAGATCGACCGTGCCAACACCATGAACAGAAGCACTCGCGCCATTCCCCATCAATACGGACCTGTGGCCTGTGACCTGGTAAGAAGAGAACAATGAAATGTCAGCACACAAATGAACACCTGCACCTTTATCCACCCACCAATCGGTGGGCTGAAACACTGAAAAAACAGTAAATAAATTACCGTACCCAGATGCACCATTCTCATTGTTGCCCACAATCATGTTGACAGACTTGGAGTCCTGTCCTGACTTCTTAAACTTGTTTGGGCACTTGTTGGCCCAATGTTCAGTCGAACCACAAGTAAAGCAGCCCTCATCCTTCTTGTTCTTCTTGAAGGTCTTCTTACCCTTCTTCTTGAAGTCGGTATTCTGTTGGACACCGTTCTTTCCCTTGAACTTGTGGGAGTTGAAGTTCCTCTGGTTCACCATGTTGGCAATAGAAGTCCCTTCGGCCCCTTTTCCGTGGGAGTCCTTTGCCCTTGAATTCTGCTCAACACTCAGATGGCCAGTGACATCCTCCACAGAGAATTCACGCCTCTGATGTTTCAGAGTGGTGGCAAAGTTCCTCCAGGAATTGGGGAGCTTAGCGATTATGCAGCCCGCGACAAACTTGCCAGGTAACTCGCACTTCAGAAGCTCAAGCTCCTTAACAATGCATATTATCTCATGAGCCTGCTCCAGTACAGGACGGTTCTCAACCATCTTGTAGTCGTGGAACTGCTTTATAATATACATCTCGCTCCTTGCATCGGCGGCCCCGAACTTAGATTCGAGCGCCTCCCACAAGTCCTTGGCGACATGCACATGTAAATATGCGTCGACCAGTTTATCTCTGATCACGCTAAGAACTGCTCCGAGAAACACAGTGGTTGCCTCCCTGAACGCCTTCTCCTGTTTAGGAGCAATCATTCCCGTGGACACACCGGTGACCCAGAACACGTTCATAGCCGTGAGCCATAAAGTGGTCTTTGTCTGCCAACGCTTAAAATACGTACCGGTAAACTTATCCGGTTTCAGTGCTGCGGCAAAGCCACTTGCCGAAAAATTCCTACACATAATAGGTTTTTGGATTGTTGAGTAAATAGGCAATTTCTCGATTAAATTAATCCACGAGTAAATCACTAGCATGGCATTGACTAAGTTGATGACGTACTGACTTTGATCTAAACATGCACGTACTAAGCAAACAGTAGACAAATCTACACATACTGCTAGTACTGCTAATATGAAATTAATCAGGAGCGGGATAAACGAGTTATACCCTCCAGTAGGCCATGCAGAGGCCGCGGCTTCGGTGGCAGCAGCGGCGTCCTCGGCGGCCTTCTTGTCGGCTTCAGCTTTCTCGGCGGCGGCACGGTCGGGGTCGGTGGACATGGTGATGATGAAGGCGACGCAGACGTAGAGGAAGTAGATGATCGGAAGCGAGCAGTCGCGTAATCGCTGCCCAAAAACCTATTCGCCCCTCACCCCGTACAGGAACCAGAAGGGCGTGGTTTCGGAGACCTTCTCTCCCGTCGACCGTGTACGCGGTGAACAGGATGGAGTCGCCGGCGGCAGCAGCAGCAGAGGAACGACGTGGGCGTGGAGGCGAAGATGCGTTCTGTTTTTCGCAATGGCTAGGGTTGGCAGCGCCCCACATATATATGTACGGCCGCGCGTGGAGAGACGTGGGCTGAACCCACGTCCAAGTCGGTAGCCCACGATCCGACGTCTCAGATCGTGGCCCTACCTGTCAAAGACTCTCCGTTCCTGACCGGCAAAAAGAAGCGCATAGGAGCGAGCTCGGCTCGGCTCAATCCCGCAACCCGCGGCGCGTCGTGATGAGGCGTGGCGTGGTGAGGCGAGCGGAGGAGGAGGAGTGCGCGAGGGCCTCTTCTCTTCTCAAGCTCCAATAGCATGTAGAAGAGCCACCCTTATAAACCACTCCAACTTTCCTTCCACTAGCATGGTGGGACTAAACTTCCCACCACCTTGTCATGCCACCTACATGGGCCCTTAGAGATCAAATCTGAAATTGTCATATGGGCTCTAGGCCCATCTCACATTTCAACACAGATATGAGTATATCTACTTGATGAAACACAAGTCTGAAACATTTGAAAAGTTCAAAGAATTTCAGAGTGAAGTGGAGAATCATCGTAACAAGAAAATCAAATTTCTACGATCTGATCGTGGAGGAGAATATTTGAGTTACGAGTTTGGCCTTCATATAAAACAATGTGAAATAGTTTCACAGTTCACGTCACCTAGAACACCACAGCATTGTGGTGTGTCCGAACGTCGTAACCGTACTTTATTGGATATAGTGCAATCTATGATGTCTCTTACCGATTTACCACTATCGTTTTGGGGTTATGCATTAGAGACAGCTGTATTCACTTTAAATAGGGCACCATCAAAATCCGTTGAGACGACGCCTTATGAACTGTGGTTTGGCGAGAAACCAAAGTTGTCGTTTCTTAAAGTTTGGGGCTGCGATGCTTATGTGAAAAAAAATTCACCTGATAAGCTCGAACCCAAATCGGAGAAGTGCGTCTTCATAGAATACCCAAAGGTAACTATTGGGTACACCTTCTATCACATATCCGAAGGCAAGTTATTCGTTGCTAAGATGGATCCTTTCTAGAGAAGGAGTTTCTCTCGAAAGAAGTGAGTGGGAGGAAAGTAGAACTTGATAAGGTAATTGTACCTTCTCCCAAATTGGAAAGTAGCTCATCACAGAAATCAGTTCCAGTGATGCCTACACCGATTAGTGAGGAAGTTAATGATGATGATCATGAAACTTCGGATCATGTTACTACAGAAACTCGTAGGTCTTCCAGAGTATGGTCCGCACCAGAGTGGTATGGTAATCCTGTTCTGAAAGTCATGTTACTAGACCATGATGAACCTACGAACTATGAGGAAGCGATGATGAGCCCAGATTCCGCGAAATGGCTTGAGGCCGTAAAATCTGAGATAGGATCCATGTATGAGAACAAAGTATGGACTTTGGTTGACTTGCTCGATGATCAGCAAGCCATGTTAAATAAATGGATCTTCAAGAGGAAGACAAACACTAATAGTAGTGTTACTATCTACAAAGCTCGACTTGTTGCGAAAGGTTTTCGACAAGTTCAAGGTGTTGAATATGATGAAATTTTCTCATTCGTAACGATGCTTAAGTTTGTCTGAATCATGTTAGCAATTGCCACATTTTATGAAATCTGGCAAATGGATATCAAAAACTGTGTTCCTGAATGGATTTCTGTAAGAAGAGTTGTATATGATGCAACTAGAAGGTTTTGTCGATCCGAAAGGTGCTAACAAAATGTGCAAGCTCCAGCGATCCATCAATGGACTGGTGCAAGCATCTCGGAGTCGGAATATACGCTTCGATGAGTTGATCAAAGCATATGGTTTTATACAGACTTTTGGAAAGGCCTGTATTTACAAGAAAGTGAGTGGAAGCACTACAACCTTTCTGATAAGTATATGTGAATGACATATTGTTGATCGGAAATGATGTAGAATTTTCTGGAAAGCATAAAGAAGTGCTTGAAAGGAGTTTTTCAAAGAAAGACCTCGGTGAATCTGCTTACACATTGAGCATCAAGATCTATAGAGATAGATCAAGACGCTTGATAAGATTTTTCAATGAGTACATACCTTGACAAGATTTTGAAGTAGTTCAAAATGGAACAGTCAAAGAAAGAGTTCTTGCCTGTGATGCTTAGGTGTGAAGTTGAATAAGACTCAATACCCGACCATGGCAGAAAATAGAAAGAGAATGAAAAAGTCATTCCCTATGCCTCAGTCATAGGTTCTATGAAGTATGCTATGCTGTGTACTAGACCTATTGTATACCTTGCTCTGAGTTTGGCAAAGGAATACATTTTTTTTGATCTAAGAGTAGATCACTGGACAGCGGTCAAGAATATCCTTAGTGAGGACTAAGGAGATGTTTCTCGATTATGGAGGTGATAAAAGAGTTCGTCGTAAAGAGTTACATCGATGCAAGCTTTTACGCCGATCCAAATGACTCTAAGTCTCAATCTGGATACATATTGAAAGTGGGAGCAATTAGCTAGAGTAGCTCCGTGCAGAGCATTGTAGACATAGAATATTTGCAAAATACATACGGCTCTGAATCTGACAGACCCGTTGACTAAACTTCTCTCACGAGCAAAACATGATCATACCTTAGTACTCTTTGGGTGTTAATCACATAGCGATGTGAACTAGATTATTGACTCTAGTAAACCCTTTGGGTGTTGATCACCTGACGATGTGAACTATGGGTATTAATCACATACAGATGTGAATATTGGTGTTAAATCACATGGTGATGTGATTTAGATTATTGACTCTAGTGCAAGTGGGAGACTGAAGGAAATATGCCCTAGAGGCAATAATAAAGTTATTATTTATTTTCTTATATCATGATAAATGTTTATTATTCATGCTAGAATTGTATTAACCGGAAACATAATACATGTGTCAATACATAGACAAACAAATTGTCACTAGTATGCCTCTACTTGACTAGCTCGTTGATCAAAGATGGTTATGTTTCCTAGCCATAGACATGAGTTGTCATTTGATTAATGGGATCACATCATTAGGAGAATGATGTGATTGACATGACCCATTCCGTTAGCTCAACACATGATCGTTTAGTATGTTGTTATTGCTTTCTTCATGACTTATACATGTTCCTATGACTATGAGATTATGCAATTCCCGTTTACCGGAGGAACACTTTGTGTGCTACCAAACGTCACAACATAACTGGGTGATTATAAAGGTGCTCTACAGGTGTCCCCGAAGGTACTTGTTGGGTTGGCGTATTTCGAGATTAAGATTTGTCACTCCGATCGTCGGAGAGGTATCTCTAGGCCCTCTCGGTAATGCACATCACTATAAGCCTTGCAAGCAATGTGACTAATGAGTTAGTTACGAGATGATGCATTACGGAACGAGTAAAGAGACTTGCCGGTAACGAGATTGAACTAGGTATTGAGATACCGACGATCGAATCTCGGGCAAGTAACATACCATGACAAAGGGAACAACGTATGTTGTTATGCGGTCTGACCGATAAAGATCTTCGTAGAATATGTGGGAACCAATATGAGCATCCAGGTTCCGCTATTGGTTATTGACCGGAGACGTGTCTCGGTCATGTCTACATTGTTCTCGAACCCGTAGGGTCCGCACGCTTAAGGTTTCGATGACAGTTATATTATGAGTTTATGAGTTTTGATGTACCGAAGGAGTTCGGAGTCCCGGGTGAGATGGGGACATGACGAGGAGTCTCGAAATGGTCGAGACGTAAAGATCGATATATTGGACGACTATATTCGGAGTTCGGAAAGGTTCCGAGTGATTCGGGTATTTTTCGGAGTACCGGAGAGTTACGGGAATTCGCCGGGGAGTATATGGGCCTTATTGGGCCATACAGGAATAGAGGAGAGAGGCCAAAAGGAAGGAGGCATGCGCCCCCCCTCTGGTCCGAATTGGACAAGGGGGGCAGCCCCCTTTTCCTTCTCCCTCTCCTCCTCTTTCCTTCTCTCCTACTCCCCTTGGCGCGCCTCCTCCCTAGGCCGGCCGCCTCCCCCCTTGCTCCTTTATATACGAGGGCAGGGGGCACCCCAGAGACACAACAACAATTGATCCCTTGGATCTCTTAGCCATGTGCGGTGCCCCCCTCCACCATAGTCCACCTCGATAATATCGTTGTGGTGCTTAGGCGAAGCCCTGCGACGGTAGAACATCAAGATCGTCACCACGCCGTCGTGCTGACGGAACTCTCCCTCGACACTCGGCTGGATCGGAGTTCGAGGGACGTCATCGAGCTGAACGTATGCTAGAACTTGGAGGTGCCGTAGTTTCGGTGCTTGATCGGTCGGGCCATGAAGACGTACGACTACATCAACCGCGTTGTGCTAACGCTTCCGCTTACGGTCTACAAGGGTATGTAAACAACACTCTCCCCTCTCGTTGCTATGCATCACCATGATCTTGCGTGTGCGTAGGAATTTTTTTGAAATTACTACGTTCCCCAACAGATTGCTCTTCACTCGGAGTATTTTTTAACATAGGTGAGTACGGGGTCGTAGCTAAGCCTCCGAGTGAGAGGATTGCTCTTCACTCGAAGTGTTTTTTAACTTAGGCGAGTACGGGGTCGCAGCTAAGCCCCTGAGTGAGAGGATTGCTCTTCACTCGGAGTGTTTTTAACTTAGGCCAGTACGGGGTCGCTAAGCCCCCGAGTGAGAGGATTGCTCTTCACTCGGAGTGTTTTTTAACTTAGGCGAGTACGGAGTCACAGCTAAGCCCCCGAGTGAGAGGATTGCTCTTCACTCAGAGTGTTTTTAACTTAGGTGAATCGGGTTCGCGGCTAAGCACCCACTAGGGGATTTGAGCACAAGTATATGTGAAAACAGTCAATTTGTGACTGTGGAAATCATGTCTTTGATAAAACAATCTGAAAAGTGTTTCTTATTACATCTCGTCAATCTGAGTGTTTTCAGGTATAAAAGCGGCGGAGCAGATCTGCGTTCCATGCACGCGGCTTGTCCTTCTTCTTGGTCACGTTGTATGGGTAATACGCTCCGCTTTGCAGTACCTTGGTAATGATGAAGGGACCTTCCTAGGCGGGGGAAAGATTGTGAGGCCATTGCTGATCCACTCGGAGCACAAGGTCCCCTTCCTGAAATGCACGACCGCTAACATTTCGCGCATGGAATCGACGAAGATCTTGCTGGTAAATGGTCGACCGGATCAAAGCCATCTCTCTCTCCTCCTCCAGAAGGTCAACAGCGTCTTGACATGCTTGTTCGGCTTCGGCTTCTGAGAACAGTTCCACTCAAGGCGCATTGTGGAGCAAGGCACTCGGAAGCACTACTTAAGCTCCATATACCATGAAGAAAGGAATCCGGCCAGTTGACCGATTGGGGGTCGTCCTTAATCCCCACAGAACGGAGAGTAGTTCCATCACCCAGGCACCTGCTGCATGCTTGAGGTCACGCATCAATCGGGGTTTCATCCCTTGCAAGATCAAACCATTTGCTCTTTCTACTTGTCCATTCGACTGCGGATGTGCTACGGATGCATAGTCAACCCGGGTGCCTTGGGAAGCATAGAAAGCTCTGAATTCATCGGAATCAAGTTTGAACCATTATCTGTGATGATGTTGTGTGGAACTCCATATCTGAATATTATCTCTTTGATGAAAGTGATGGTTGTGCTTGAGTCAAGGTTCTTGATTGGTTTAGCTTCAATTTAGTGAACTTGCCGACTGCCACGAGCAGATGGGTGAAGCCGCTTCTGCCAGTCCTCAAAGGCCCAACCATGTCGAGTCCCCAAACAGCAAATGGCCAGACGAGTGGAATAGTCTTCAAAGCTGATGCGGGTTTGTGAGACAAGTTCGAGTAAAACTGGCAAGCTTCGCACTTTTCGACTATCTCCTTAGCCATTTCATTTGCTCGCGGCCAATAGAATTCCACTCGGTATGCTTTGGCGATGATGGTCCGAGAGGACGCATGGTGACCACAGGTCCCCGAGTGAATCTCATTTAGGATTAGTCGACCCTCTTCTAGAGTAATGCACCGCTGAGCCACGCATGTCAGACTTTCTCTGAAAAGTTGATCACCTATCACTGTGAAGGCTTTGGATCTGTGAATGATCTGACGAGCTTCATCCTTGTCCTCTGGGAACTCTTGCCTGAGCAGGTATGCAATGTACGGCACTGTCCAGTTGGGGATGATTACCAAAACCTCCATGATCAGGTCGACAACTGCTGGGACTTCAACTTCAGTTGGATTGGTTGAACTTATCGGTTGCAGGGGCTCCTATATCAGGGGATCTTCTTGAACTGACGGGGTGTGGAGATGCTCCAAGAACACATTACTGGGGATAGGCTTCCGAGTGGAACCTATTTTCGCCAGATCATCAACAGCTTGATTCTTGAGTCGAGGTATGTGGTGGAGCTCCAACCCTTCAAACTTCTTTTCTAACTTCCTCACTGCATTGCAGTATCCTGCATGGTTGGGCTCCTGATATCCCATTCTTTCATCACTTGATTCACTACCAGATCTGAGTCGCCATAGACCATTAGGCGACGGACGCCGAGTGAAATGGCCATACGCAACCCATATAAAAGCGATTCATACTCAGCTTCATTGGTGGAAGAATCAAAGTGAATCTGCAACACATAACTAAGCTTGTCACCTCTTGGGGATACCAGAACCACTCCATCACCAGAACCATTCAACATCTTAGATCCGTCAAAGAACATTGTCATGGAATTAACACGTCATATGTCCTTAGTGTGAGGACTTAGTCGCGAGGCCAACACATCTATGTGATAGCTTGAGAGGGGTTGAGCAGAATCGAGAGACGCGACACAAGACAAGGGTTTAGACAGCTTCGGGCCCCGGGAAACATCATCCGGTAACAAACCTACATGCTGTTTGAGGCTAGATCTCATTATCATCACGAGGGAGTCGCCGTAAACCGGCTCTCCTCTAGTTGTGTCTAGCCCTAGAGATTGTTTCTTGCTTGTCCCCCTTTGGGGAGCCCCGCCCCTCCTTATATAAGTTGAAGGGGCAGGTTACATGTAGAGTCCATCTCAGACTAAGACTTAAACTATTTTGACTTCCCTTCCTGGGTTTCTTAACGTCTGCCGGTTTAACATTGTTTGTCGGTTTAACATTGTCTGCCGGTTTAACATTGTCTACCGGTTTAACATTGGTCTGCCGGTTTAACATTGTCTGTCGGGTTATGACTGACTTAACACCTGCCGGTGCTACCATCTGTCTTAACTCTGTCGGTTTAACACTTGCCGGTTTACCGTCTGTCTTAGCCATCTGTCTTAACTATCTGCCGGTTTAACACCCACTGGTTTACCAAGCCCCGACCGGGTTACGACTCCGGCCAGGTCATACCGCGGGGTATATCCCCGACATTAGCCCCCAGTTTAATTTGGATTTATCCATGTTAAACTGATTCTGATCATCCTTAAGTCCTTGTCACTTCCATCTTGTAGAAAATCCGGTTTAATAGGCCAGCTTCATAATCAATTTGCTGACATTGGTTTCTCATAGAAAATATATTGTGAAGAATAACTCCTTTGACTCAGCTCCCAATGCTTAAAAACAATATTGGTTCTTGAAATACTCATCTGATCTTCAGCCGGTTTAAGGACGTAGGACTTGCCGATTTATCATTGCCAAGATCACCGGTTTATAAATACTGATAGCACCGGGTCATACTTGTAGTACACATCCAGCTTGAAAATATACCTCTTATATGCCTATCACTTGTAGCCCCCAAGTCTTAAGAAGGTAGCATAGCAACAACTTAAGACTTGCTTCAATATAAATATCACAATCTTGAAGAAATCCAAGTTGTTCATCTCAACCACTAGTCAGAATTGAATATTCCACATATGTAGCCCCCAAGTGCCGGGTTGTCATGCTTGCAGCAACCTGTGACTTGTAACTGCCTGATGCTCATAAAATTTCAACCAGTGTAGCCCCCAAGGGCCGAGTCATTGTGCAATAATGAGCAAGGACTTTGTAAATATAATTATGTAAACCTTGAACAGCAATGGTGTGGCCCCCAAGGGCCGGCTCAGTAAGATAATATTGAGCTGGGACTTGATATTTACTTCAATGAAAAATAACATCATATGATGTAACCCCATCATGGGGCTTGAATCCACGTCCACACGGTTAAGAGCCTTGTGTTTTACCAACTGAGCAGTGGACCCTTCAATATAATGAATAAAAAGCTTTGTACCTTAAATTGTTGACAGAGGCAATTTGTAGCCCCCAAGGGCCGGCTCATTACAATGTGATGAGTCGGGTCTTCAATAAGGTGAGCAAAAAATGACTTTGCATTAGCTCCCAAGTGTCATGGTGCATGCTTGCAGCGACATGAGACTTGTGTATTTGATGTAATATAGGCCCCAAGTGCCGGGTTGTAAGCCTGCAGCAACTCGGGATTATTCCTTCAATTGTAGAATAAAAATCATATCCATTGATAATATGATAGCCATTGCACTAAAGCGACTTTGAAAACCTTGATCATAATAGTGGTTATTGATAACCACAATAAAATCCAACCATGTTGGCTATTTGAATAATATACCCAATGATTTATAAGCGCATGATTCCAATGGCGCAATCCAAATATATACTGGCGACTTATAGTCCAAAGCCAAGTCGGGTCAATAAACACCGGATTATAAGTGATTATGTACTGACAACTTGTAGTTGAAAGTCAAGCTAGGTTAATGAACACCGGGTTAATTTGATGACTGATAGTCATGCCGAGTCAATAGACACTGGTTCAACATAAAATTTATCAAAATAGAAAAATCTTGACAAAGGCAAATAAAATCGTGTAGTCGAGGCTTTTCAAGGGCTGCCAGGCCCAAATTCGAGGCTTTTCATGGGCTGCCAGGCCGCTGAGTTAAACCATTTTGCAAAGCCTTTTAAGATAGGCCTCCAACTAATCAATCATCGTTTTAACTTCGACAAGTTCAGGGTCTGTATAAGATTGACTTGTCAAACGTTCGGCGGGTCATGCCAGGATTACCTGGATAGGAGTGGCTTACTTGATGAAGGCAGGTTAACCCGGGGTTTTAGGTGAATACACCAGGCTTCCAAGCCGTGCTTGATAGCATATTACAAGGGTCCTTTCAAACTCTTTGTTGCATTGCACAAAGAACCCCCAAGTAACTTTGTGAGCAGTGCTCTATGGATGCATATGTTTGAGCTGTGCGTAGCAACAAGACTCTCTTTGGCCCCTTGGGTGTGAAGCTCCCAAGCTTTGTTATGCCATGATAGCCGGATTAATGGACAGAACTCTGCTTTGTAAGATGAAGCCCCCATGTAACCAATAATATGATAAGCCAATAAGGCAGGATACCCATGTTTGAACCGTGCATCATGGCAACAGGTCCTCTTCGGCAACCTTTAATTTTTTACAAGAGATAAATTCTTCTTGAACCGGGATTTTAAACCGGATATTGAGAGCTTCAAAGCTTTATGGGAGACATCTTTCCCTTGAACCAGATTTTAAACCGGAATCTTCATTTTCAGCCGGAAATTTTCTGACGGCCTTTAAACTCGAACTTGCGAGAAGTTAATTCCTTTTTGAACTGGAAATTCTTAAACTGGATTTGAGAGCTTCAAAGCTGTGTGGGAGATAGATTTCCCTTGAACCAGATTGTAAAACAGATATTTGAAAGCTTCAGTGAGACTGACTTCCTTTGAACCAGATTTTGAACCGGAATTCTTTCTGATGACCCAGAACTTCTTCACTGAGCCGGGATTTTGTCATATACTTTTTGAGCCGAAAATTCTCTTGACGGCCTTTAAATTTTCATCAATATAGCAGTGGCCTCCGGGACCGGGTTATCTTCCCTCCAATGATCCGGAGTTTTTGAATTTGGTGAAACTGGCAAGATTTGCCGAGTCATATCATCGTAGCCCCCGAGTCTTAAGATGACTCAAGGAGTTGTCTTGAGATTCTCCGTACTTGACCATAGCAGAAGGTATATATCATTGGTGTTGATAACGCGATGTGAATCCACAGAAGGTTGAGGTGACTGTGGCGGGTTATAAATGATCCCGTGTGAGCCTTGTCAGCAACTCGGCCAATGGTTCCTTTCAACTGGCTGTTTGAAGTTAACCAAACTGTAGTGGCAGTGATTTGTGCGCATGTCTATTGAGTCATCCAGCATAGACGACGGCTGAATGATAATTTGCCTCCAATATGTTGGAAGAAAACGGGGCTACCCAAGCAGTGACTTGCTCATACTCAATAAATAACTCATGCAGACAGGTGCGACCCGGTATGTTGATGTAGACAAGGCCTCGGGGGCGGCGATTTGCACACATCCATTGACAACGGGTAGACGCGATCCCAGCAAGCTGATGTGAACCGATCCACAAGGGCAGCAGCTTGTGTGCGTCCATTCATCATGTGATATGTCCCGGATTATCCCCAGGCGGAAATATTATCAATCTGTGCTCCATATCCGTGGTATAAACCACATTTGTAGTGAATAATGGTCCTGTATATAAAAATATACAAATCAAAGTAATTTGTCCTTTGTTAAAAATAATGTGATAATAAAACAAATTGTAGATGGATATCACCTGATGTTTGCAGATAGCAAACGGCTTTGGATGACGAATGATCCGTTCACCGCAACAGAGGCGGCGGCTTAACGCACTGCATCAGTCGGCTCAGACGGACCCTCCGAGTCATGTTTGACCCTTTTTTTGGTAGATCACTTCATATTCGAAGTATGCTGTCACTGATGATTCCTGTCGAGCGGATTAATCTGAGCTTTTGTTGTCATAGCCGTGAGATCAGAAAACCAAAAACCAGAACGGAGCCCTTTGTTTCCACGTGAGAACTCCTGTATCGATTGATTGCCTTTGAACGTTACTTGATGCATATACGGCGATGTTGGACATATATGGTGTGTATACAGTGATTATATGACTGCTGCTATTCTGTCTGTCATTGCTGCTGTCCTTAACCCGGATATCTCGCGCGGCTGTATGCCTCCAAGGGCCTCGGCGGTTTGACGCCCGATCCATACGGCAGATAAGTGGGAAGCAAAACCCCCGGCCATATACTTTGACATTGGAGAAAAAATAATGCCTGGCAACACCAACTGGAGAGCAGCATCATTTTAGAGCGGCAGCAATGCGCGGAGTAACCCGGCCACGGAGGCAACGGCGGACGGCGAGGCAAACCACAACAGAAGCAAACATGAGCATATTCTCTTCTTCTAGATGAACATGAGAAGATTCTGACGGCTTGCTGGTGTTGTGAATCGGCCGTGATAGCTGGATTGACAGAGGTAGCGGCCCAAAGTGAAGGCAGGTCACAGCCGCGGAAACCGATGAAGGCGACGACGGCTCAACAACAGCCGGCAGAATCAGAAGCTCCGGTTCGACGCATGATCCATGTGGGCTGCAGCAGTGAACCGGCGCTGGCCGGAGCAAGCCAGATCACGGCCTCGACGGTTCAAAAGCGCAGCTGCAGCTGAGGAGGCCTGCGGAGGTGCGACCAACGACAACCCGCGGGAACCCACAGCATCGCAAGGGAAAGGATGACGACATGCAGTGACGCCGGTGAGTCAGCGGGAGGAACATGGAAACCGAGGCGGTGCAGACGCGTAGAGGCGACGGCGGTTTGGCGTATGAAAACAAAGCGGCGGTTCACCGGCGGGATGCCAGCAGCTCGGACAAGAAGCGCGGACGCAGAGGCGCGTGGCGGCGGGGCCGGCTTGAAGCCTCGACGGAGACGGCCACGAGGCCGGACGGCTTGATACGGTAGGCCATGTTGGCAGAGGCAGAAAACTACAGGGTGAAGTCGCGGTGGCGGTAGAAGATACAGCGGGCGGTTGGCTCCCAGCTGCGGAGGCGAGGCGGGTGCTGTTTAGCTGTAACCCGGAGGGCGGCTCACGGCAGAGGTTGCGGTGAAGGGAGCCACGACAGGGTCCGGCGGTTTAAGACATGCACGAGGCCGGAGCAGCAGTGAAGACGCGGTAGCGGGTTAACTCGGAAGATGAGCGGCCGGCGACTTCGAGGCGCAGCGGCGGCCTGGAGGTGAGGCGGGTGCTGTGTTGACAGAGACCCCGCCCGGGGGCGAGAAGGCCACGGCGTTTCAGCGAGGCGGTGCCGGTTTAAAGCAGCAAGGCCGAATCAACGAGGCGAGATGCTTTGTTTATTGTTTCCATGTACGGGGCGGGTCACGGTGGCGACTCGGACAGCCGCCAGCGCAGCGGACGGTGATTCGACTGCAGATTTGAAGACGGAGTCCGAATCTGGATTGTGTAGACCAACTTTGAGCGTATGCTTGTTCACAGAGACAAAATTTCCATCGGATGTGCTTTTTCCTCAACTGTCAAAGGAGCGTGCAGGAGCAGAAGCGAGACCAGCCCGGCCTATGGCGGCAAACTGCAGTGTGTGGCAGCAGGGTCAACCCGGGCGGCGCTGCCAGCCGGATGGAGCGGAGACGCCGCTGAGATGAAGATCAAGGCCAGTTTCCGAAACAGCACTGGGCCGGGATAACGGAGGCGGGCGTTGCAGTCAACCCGGCGAGGTGGCTTGTAGTGGAGGATGCGGCTTGCAACAGAGGAATTAGACCGGTGAGACGACCCAGTAGAAAGCAAACCGGAGTAGAGGGCGCACGCAGCCCGGGGGAACCTGATGGTTCAACGACCCACGACTGGGTGGAGCGGTAGCAAAAGGGCGAGGCGACGCCGGTCTTCGAAGGGAGCAGCGAAGCGGTGAGGCAGGGATGTAGCCACAGCGGCAGGTTGGAGAAGCGCCGGCATGGCGGGGCCGCGGCCGAGCAACAGTTGGAGTCGCACCCGGTGATGGTGGCTCCGAGTGGAAACGGTGGCCAAGTCCTAGTCCATAGCCTCATCCAGTTCTGTCGACGGCCGCTCAAAGACGAAGATTGAATCCATATTGACGTGCGGTCATAGCATGCCCTGATGGATCTTCCTTTTCCTTGGTATTCACATGCTAAACTCACGTAGTAGCTTTCCTTCTTTAATTCTTGACTCGTAATAGATTCCTTGTATGCACGTAGCAATCATAGCTGACAAAAGAAACACCGATTTGGCTTCCGGTGATGTACTAGTCGAAGGTACACTAGTACTATATTGAAACCATTGGGATTGATGCTTAATATGATGGAAAACTTTTTAACTTATCTACAGCCTCACCGTTATGGCCTTTGGTTTCCGCGCTGGGGAGTAGCAGTAATAATTCCGGTTGATGCCTTCGGGAATTTCAATTGTATCTAATCAACCAAAAAGGTTCCGGACAAATTGACTTGTCTCGGCGACTCGGTGAACCCCTTTTGCCCTTGGCTTCTTGCAGTGGTTCAACGGAAAGTGATCCGAACACGACGGATCGCCCAGTTGCGTGTGACGGTGCACACAGAGGCAACCCTAATTTTTTCTTTGACTTGAGTCTCACGGATCGTAAAATCTGAGATGATGAACTCAAAGTTGATGCAAACCCTTCCGAGCTGAGTCTTTCTTATCCGGAAAACTGCGAATTCCTTGATCCCTGTGAGAGATCCCTCCAAGAACTCAACACCACTGTACGCAAGCCCCGCGATGGGCGCTAACTGTCGTGGAATTAACACGTCAGATGTCCTTAGTGTGAGGACTTAGTCGCGAGGCCAACGCATCTATGTGATAGCTTGAGAGGGGTTGAGTAGAATCGAGAGACGCAATACAAGACAAGGGTTTAGACAGCTTCGGGCCCCGGAAAATATCATCCGATAACAACCCTATATGCTATTTGAGGCTAGATCTCATTATCATCACGAGGGAGTCGCCGTAAACCGGCTCTCCTCTAGTTGTGTCTAGCCCTAGAGATTGTTTCTTGCTTGTCCCCCTTTGGGGAGCCCTGCCCCTCCTTATATAAGTTGAAGGGGCGGGTTACATGTAGAGTCCTCTCGGACTAAGACTTAAACTATTTTGACTTCCCTTCCCAGGCTTCTTACCATCTGCCAGTTTAACATTGGTCTGCCGGTTTAACATTGTCTGCCGGTTTAACATTGTCTGCCGGTTTAACATTTTCTGCCGGTTTAACATTGGTCTGCCGGTTTAACATTGTCTGCCGGGTTATGATTGACTTAACACCTGCCGGTGCTACCATCTGTCTTAACTCTGTCGGTTTAACACTTGCCAGTTTACCGTCTGTCTTAGCCATCTGTCTTAACTGTCTGCCGGTTTAACACCCACCGGTTTACCAAGCCCCGGCCGGGTTACGACTCCAGCCAGGTCATACCGCGGGGTATATCCCTGACAAACATGGTCCAGTGTTCCGATTGGACTTGAGTCGGCTGCTGCTGCTCAATCCACTCGACCAAGAAATCTGTAATTGCCTGAGACTTAATAGCCTTCTTTGCTTCAAACTTGATATCAATAGGAAGGAGTTCAATAGCCCACTTAGCCACTCGACCAGTTGCGTCTCGATTGTTCAAAATTTCTAACAACGGAGCGTCACTAACAACTAAAACCGGGTGATCTGCGAAGTAATGTGCAACTTTCTTTGTGGTCATATAGATTCCGTAGACAAGCTTCTAGTAATGCAGGTACCTTTGCTTGGACGGAGTCAAAACTTCAGAGATGTAGTACACTGGGCGTTGAACTTTATAGGCTTTGCCTTCTTCCTCCCGCTCGATTGTGAGCACTATGCTAACAACTTGTCCAATGGCTGCAATATATAACAATAGAGGCTCTTTGCTGACTGGAGCAGCAAGCACCGGCTGGGTGGAAAGCAGGGCTTTGAGCTATACAAATGTTGCTTCAGCTTCAGGAGTCCACTCAAATGTATCAGACTTTTTCATTAGTCGTTAAAGAGGCAATGCCTTTTCACCGAGGCGGGAAATAAATCGACTTAGTGAAGCCAAACAACCTGTAAGTTTCTGAACATCATACACGCGCACAGGGTGTTTCATTCGAACGATTGCTCCAATCTTTTTTGGGTTAGCATCGATTTCTCGTTCGGAAATGAGAAAACCAAGCAACTTTCCGCCTGGAACTCCGAATGTGCACTTGGATGGGTTCAACTTGATGTCATATCTTCTTAGGTTGGCAAAGGTTTCAGCAAGGTCAGTCAGCAGGTCCGAACTCTTGCGTGACTTGACCATGATATCATCCATGTATGCTTCCACGTTTCGACTGATCTGAGTGAGCAGGCACTTCTGTATCATGCGCACGAATGTGGCTCCAGCATTCTTCTGACCGAAAGACATGGTAACATAGCAAAAACACCCGAATGGGGTGATGAAGGCTGTTTTTATTTCATCAGGTCCATACACACGGATCTGATGGTACCAGGAATACGCATCCAAGAAGGATAAATGCTCACACCCCGCTGTTGAGTCAATGATCTGATCGATGCGAGGGAGAGGACAATGATCTTTTGGGCAGGCTCGATTGATATGCTTGAAGTCAATACACATACGAAGCGAATCATCTTTCTTAGGGACCATGATGACGTTGGTGAGCCACTCGGAGTGGTAAATCTTGTGGATGAACTCAACGGCCAAGAGCCGAGCCACCTCCTCACCAATCACCTTTCTCTTCTCAACGGCGGACCATCAAAGATGCTCTTTGACTGGTTTTGCTTTTGGGTCGACACTCAAACGGTGCTCAGCCAGCCCCCTGGGTACACCCGACATGTCAGAAGGCTTCCATGCAAAGGTGTCCCAGTTCTCAGGGAGGAACTGGATGAGCGTGGCTTCCTATTTTCTATCGAGTGTCGTTGATATGTGAGTCGGAGCTGCATTGGGATCCTCTGGGTGGATATAAACAGGTTTGGTTTCCCCTGCCGACTGAAATGCAGACTCTGAAGCAGGTTTCTTGGACTGCAGCAAATCACTCGGATCAGCAGTCTTCTAGTATTCTTGCATCTCTACGGCTGCCATCTTCTCATCTGCAATCTTGCAACCCTTCTGAAGGCACTCTTCTGCTCTCTGCCTGTTTCCTGTGATTGTGACCACATCTATGGGACCGGGCATCTTCAACTTGAGAAATACGTAACATGGTCGAGCCATGAAACGAGCATATGCAGGCCTGCCCAGAATGGCATCATAACCACTGTGGAAATCCACCACCTCAAATGTCAACTTTTCCTTGCGGTAATTCTTGGAATCACCGAAAATCACATCAAGAGTAATCTGCCCGAGTGACTTTACCTTTTTCCCATGAATGACACCGTGGAACTACATGTTGCTCTCACTGAGTTTAGACATCGGAATGCCCATCCCTTCAAGGGTCTCAGCATACAGAATGTTCAGCCCACTTCCGCCATCATAAGGACTTTAGTCAGTCGGGTGCCCCCAACGACTAGGTCGACCATAAGTGCTTGCCGCCCAGGGGTAGCAACGTGCGCCGGGTGATCTGAATGGTCCAATGTAATGGGAGTCTTCGACCACTTCAAGTACGTCGTAGTTGCCGAAGCAACCATATTCACTTCTCTGTTAATGACTTTTAGTCGACTTTTGCTTTCTACATCAGCAAAAATCATCAAGGTAGCATTGACCTTGGAGTAACCATCATCTTCCTCTTTCTCATCTTTCTCATCTTCCTTATCAGACTCTTTCTCACTGGTCTGACTCTCTCGGAAACTCTGAATTAGAAGTCTGCACTGTCGAGTGGTATGCTTGGGTTGAATCAAGTTACCCTCCTCATCTTTCTTCGTGTGTATGTAGCACAACAAATCTAGGATGTCCTATCCTAACTGATCTTTCAACTTCTTAGGTTTCCGCTGCGGTTTGGGTTTTCCTTTGAACTTCCCTCCTCCTGCATTCAGGACTGCAGCCTCAGCAGGACCTATAGGTTCAGCCTTACGCTTCTGCTTCCGACTGGAATTCCTAGCTCCGGAGTCTTGGACGACTGTTTTCCCCTTGCCATTGCGGAGCCGGTCTTCTTCTTCACCATTGGCGTACCGAGTGGCTATCTCCATCATTCGGGTCAGAGTCATGTCTCAGGACCGACCGAATTTCAGGGTAACCTCTCTGTACCTGACGCCCTCTTTGAAGGCACAAACCGCCTAGTGATCAGACACATTTTCCACCGTATGATGAAGGGTGGTCCATCTCTGGTTGAAATCTCTCAAAGTCTCATTCGGTTTCTGAACACAGTGTTGCAATTCAGTCAGCCCTGCAGGTCGCTTGCAAGTGCCCTCGAATGTTTTGATGAACACTAGGGCCAAGTCATCCCAGCAGAAAATACTCTCAGGGGCTAACTGAGTCAACCAAGATCTGGTCGAACCCTCAAGCACCAGGTGGAGGTGTTTCATAGCCACATCATCGTTGCCACCACCGATCTGCACGACCACTCAGTAATCTTCCAGCCAGGTATCTGGCTTTGATTCTCTAGTGAACTTACGCACACCTGCTACCAACCTGAAGTTGGGAGGGATCTCAGCTGATCGAATGGCCATACTGAAACATTCAGGCCCAGAAATGAAGGCTCTGTTCCCAGTCGGACGATCTCTGCCTTGCCCTTCTCTATTCGCTCAGCTTATGTCGACCAAACCTTGCACAAGGAGTGATCTTGCATCAAATCCCGGCTCTCTTGGGTCGACCGGGGCTCTCCTCTCGTCACCATACGTGTGCCTATCATCATAACCCCGTGGCGCGTATGATCTGCCCCTCGGAGGGGGCGTAAGCACTCGACGGTGGTCATCACGGGAAAACTGACGATCAAACTGCCTGTGGCCCCATTCCAGGTACTGGTCCTAGTGGGGACCGCGATCTTCCTGACGCCTGGGAAACCTTGGACTATGTGCCAACTGTACCGTGTCTGCAACCACCGATCTACTATGAATTATGTTGTGCGACTAGGAAACGACCGAATACTATTCCCCAACGGCTTTAAGCAATGCACGGATCTGCTCTAGACCTCTACCAGCTTCTGAACGTGATGGCTGAATTGACTCTGTTATGCGTGCCGCTACTACAACATTTTGGATCGGGTACGGTATACCTGAGTTTCAGTCGGAAATAGTCGTCGTGCGCATCGATTGGATTCGGGAATCCGCTGACGAGTACGCTCGTCGAGTGCCTTTTGCAGATTCTCCAACCGCGTACGCTCAGCCAAGGTGGCCGAACACGCAGCCTCCAAAGCCCGAGCTTCGGACGTCTCCCCAATGATGGGGGTCTGGAGCGCCTGGACGTTGCGACGATGCAGCTCTTCCCTCTACTCCGTAGTGAGGGCCTCGGGGATGTACTCATCATGCTCTTGTGACGGGTCGGCGCCGCTATCGGCGCCACCGTTGCGGCGAAATCCGGGCAGGCCGTGCTGGGAAGTGACCACGAGAACTTCCACCGCTGGATCATTACTCTCACACTCGGAGAGAGAATCCGAGTGACCAGTCGGCAGATCGAACAAACCATAAAGAGATTCGTCGAGCTCAATCGCCGTGACTTGAAGGGTGGTCGATTGGTGAGCCACTGCATGCTTCACCCACGGTTGGAGCCGCGAATGGCCGGACCGATTGCAACGGCGAACAATGGGGAGCGAAGATGCTACTAGAGCCATCCGATACTGGGTCGGCGGCTGTCAAAGAAGAACGCCGCAAGCACTCGCACGGAAGTGCGTCGCCCCGCGGACAGGGAGTGCCTCGACGTCGAGGGGAGCTTCTTGAAGCCAGGCGGAGTCGTCGGCGACGAAAACGAGCACGCCGAGACGAATCTCGCGGCCCAACACCAAACCACCGCCAGAAACCATGTTGACAGAGAACGGAATTCACAACCTCACCGGAAGTCGCTTAGACGCCTGCCCCACGGTGGGCGCCAACTATCGTGGGAGTAAGTCTGACAGTAAGAATAGGGGGTACGCAGGAGGAGGCAAGGTCTAGCTACGATGAGGTTGTACACACGAGTTTTACGAGTTCAGACCCCTCTCGGAGGAGGTAAAAGCCCTACGTCTCGGTGCGTTGAGGCTGTGTCGACTGGATTATGTGTGAATGTTACATGGGTGCGAACCCTTGTGCCAGAGGAGGGGGGTGGCTTATATAGACTGCGCCAGGACCCTCTCAGACCTCCGTTACACAGGGTTCAATGTGATACACAAGGCTCAATGTGAGTTAAGATGGGGCGTTACTGGTAACGCCAACCATAAATGATCTTTAAGACTACAGAGTGAACGCCTGACCGTTGCCATCCTGGGGTGACTTTAGATCTTCTGTACTCCGAGTGGTTCTTCGTATAGTCGAGTGACTATGTTGTGGTCGAGTGGAATTGGGGTATCCGAGTGGAGTCTTGTGTCGAGTGGATTGCACTTCAGGGTGATTCCAGTCGGTACTTTCTGTTGGTCCTTGAATGCCTTTGACTATGGGTCAGTGTCCTCGGGTGGGGTGTCTAGGTTAGGCCTAAGACCCTACCCCAGGTACATGTCCTTGTCACCCTCTCTGTTGGAAGGAAGGGGGAAGCCAACTAGGACCGAGAGTCCTAGTGGGACTCCCCCACTTGGCGCGCCCCTAGGGCCGGCCGGCCTCCCCCTCCTCCTTTACATACGGGGGCAGGGGGGCACCCCAAAACCACATCAATTGTCTTAGCCATGTGCGGTGCCCCCCCTCCACCGTTTACTCCTCCGATCATATTGTCATAGTGCTTAGGCGAAGCCCTGCGCGGATAACTTCACCAACACCGTCATCACGCCTTGTGCTGACGAAACTCATCGACTCCTTCGTGCCTCTACTGGATCAAGAGTTCGAGGGACGTCATCGAGCTGAACGTGTGCAGAACTTGAAGGTGCCGTACGTTCGGTACTTGATCGGTTGATTCGAGAAGACGTTCAACTACATCAACCCCGTTAAGTTAACGCTTCCGCTTTCGGTCTACGAAGATACGTGGACACACTCTCCCCTCTCGTTGCTATGCATCTCCTAGATAGATCTTGCGTGAGCGTAGAATTTTTTTTTAAAATTGCATGCTACGTTTCCCAACACTCTCATGCTCTCAGCTATGTACAATACGAGAACATGCTGCCATACACATATAAAAAGCATAGAGAGAAGGTAAAGTTATTAATCCTATTAAGGAGCGGGATGGGATTGGAAGGGGTTATGGGCCAAAAATTGGGCTTTGTTTGCCCACCCATTAATAGGTCAACAGAGATTAACCAGCCTGACAACTGATTAATCGATCTAACTGATCACTTAATCGGCCTCACAAGTTAACGCGACGAATATGTGCTATTCGATTCGGCCACACTATGAGTACTGATTAACTGGCCCGTTAACTAATTAATCGAATAAATTATTGAACAGTGCACGAAATAGAAGTCCCTTGGTTCCATGCATGTAACAAAATGGTTGTCACAGTTGACATTTGGGAGGCGGTGGTGTTTTGATCTCCATGGAAGCATTTCTTCGACAACCTGCCATGAACTTGAGATATTCCAACTTGTGAATGCTTTGTCTAAAATCATCTCCGGCTCGAGAGAACGTTGACGTTGAAAGCGAAGACAATGGTGTCGAACAACCTTGATGTAACTTTTTTGTATTGAGGGTCCATGTTGCTCGTGCTTACTAAAAATTATTTGATCTATTGTGCTGATTTTAATTTACAAAAAGTAGATTTTATTTATTTGCTAAGTTTAGTTTTGATAATAGAGTGGATGGGATTCTTGTTAATGATGTACCGTTCTGTGTGGTTAACTCTGTAATGAACGATTGTAACACGTCCTTTGGTTAATTAATATGTGAGGTGGTGTTAAAAAAAATTACTGAAAGATATTGCCTTATTTTGCTCTGCTCCTTTTTTTTGTTATTAATCGACGCAAGGCCTTTCGAAGTAAAAAAAAAAGCAAGGCGTTAAAATGCAATTGGGCTTATTTGGGCTTCAGTCGACTGAAATTTGCATTGCCCAATTGCTCGTGTGACTGTGACTTCTGAGAGTCGGGAGAGCCAACAACCAAAAGAGACCAATGCCGCCGCCGCCGCCGCCGTCGCAGGGAGCCATGGCCACCGGCGCCGCCAACCACCCCCTCCCCTGTTCCGTCGGCCGTCCGAAGGGGACGAACCAGCGGCGCAGACCCGCCTCCCTCTCCGTGCGCGCGTCCAGCAACGCCAACAGTAAGCGCCACTCTACCATCCCCACCCCCTTTCCCTTCCAGAACTCGCCCCATCCTATCCATGGCTTGACGGCTGCGTTTGCTTTGTTTCGCCGGTCGGTCGGTGGCCGCAGCCGTGACGCTGCTGGACTACGGCGCGGGCAACGTCCGCAGCGTGCGCAACGCAATCCGCCACCTCGGCGTCAACATCCGCGACGTGCGGAGCCCCGAGGACATCCTCTCCGCCGACCGCCTCGTATTCCCCGGAGTCGGAGCTTTCGGTTCCGCCATGGATGTCCTCAACCGTACAGGCATGGCCGACGCGCTTCGCGAGTACATCCGCAGGGACCGCCCCTTCCTGGGTATCTGCCTCGGCCTTCAGCTGCTATTCGATTCCAGCGAGGAGAATGGCCCGGGTAAGGCTTTGTAACAGCACTCTGGTTTCTTGGGAAAATGTTGTTGAGCAGGAGCTGATAGTGCATCCACTACTGTAGTAAGCGGCCTTGGTGTGATACCTGGAGTTGTCAGGCGATTCGACTCTTCCGAGGGTCTCATAGTGCCTCACATTGGATGGAACGCCCTCCAGATCACCAAGGACACGCAGCTTCTGCAAGGAGCTGATGGCCACCATGTGTACTTCGTTCACTCCTATCACGCTCTACCCGTAAGGAGCAACTCCATTTATAGATGCTTCCTCTTATTGTGGACTCAACTTTGAGTTGTTCTTCCTTTCTGCATCACTAGTCAGATGCTAACAGAGACTGGATTTCGTCGTCATGTAACTACGGTGACAGTTTCATATCATCTATCTCGATGGGCAACATTGAGGCAGTTCAGTTTCATCCAGAGAAGAGTGGAGGTAAAATATGTAGTTTATTAGTGAATATACATGACATTTCACAGATAAATATTCATAATGTATGTTATAATGCGGATATAATGTTGTAAGTTATTGAGTTCTGGTAGCTTGCCTTGTAAAGTGTACAGGGTACTGTGCATATTTAGGATTTTTAAGCATATATTTACTATGTTATTTTGTTTCGTGCAGCCACTGGACTTTCCATTTTTGAAAAATTTCTCAGTCCTAACTCTTCAGGGGCAAAGGTAGTCATCAAGTCTGACTTTATTGTTTGCACTTCCTTTTATCTTTTTTTATTCAACATAAAATTCACACTTATGTTTGCAATGCAGGCCCCAGCTCATAGAAAAGCATCAAAACTTGCAAAGAGAGTAAGCTTTTTATTGCCAAATGTTCCAGCATCCATCACATTTTCCATTGCCATCTCGAACACCAGTTTCCATTGCCATCATACTTATTATCTCCTATTTCGCAGGTGATAGCATGCCTTGATGTTCGGTCAAATGATAATGGGGATCTTGTGGTAACAAAAGGTGACCAGTATGATGTAAGAGATCATAGTAGCAGCAAAGAGGTACCAAACTTTATTCATTGACCTAGGGATATCAATTTTCTACACATTAGAGCTAGTTCTTAGTTGGCCATTTAGGGATAGTTAGTTTCTGATGTATCTGTACAATAAAAAATAGTTTAAAACATCATTATTGTTCTACCTAGACATAATCATTTGTATACTGGAATATCTTTTTATTCCATGCTTATAGGTAAGAAACCTTGGCAAGCCAGTGGAATTAGCAAGTCAATACTACATAGATGGAGCTGATGAGGTATTTGTCTACATAATGTTTACATATATGTATATATTTGCAATGCACATATGCTCTGATACCATGATACAAATCCCCCTTTAGGTCAGCTTCTTGAATATAACTGGTTTCCGTGCCTTTCCATTGGGTGATTTGCCAATGCTAGAGGTTTGTTTGAGTTTTATAACTATCAAGTATTTCCATTACTTGCCTTTATCTGGTGAAGTGACAGGTTCGTACAATTGGTAGGTACTACGTTGCGCATCTGAAAAAGTTTTTGTGCCACTTACAGTTGGTGGTGGTATAAGAGACTTCACGGATGAAAGTGGAAGGTTAGTTTGTCCCCTGTTTTGAGCCAATGCTGCTACTGCTATACATATGTTTTCTTTCTTGTACGATTCAATTAGAATGGAGGTCATCATGTGAAGGTCAGCATAGTATGCTCAACATGGTAGAGACCATCGTGTGCCGAGTCATCTTTGTGAGCAAATGTTGATCCCAGCATGGATAACAATATATTATTTCCGTTGACTTGATGAGATAATCTGTACTGAAAATGTACACAAATTCCCTGATTTTATTCTGATTAGGCTTG
The DNA here is from genome assembly GCF_002162155.2 of Triticum dicoccoides. NCBI lineage: Eukaryota > Viridiplantae > Streptophyta > Magnoliopsida > Poales > Poaceae > Triticum > Triticum dicoccoides. The sequence continues at coordinate 473,344,855 of NC_041387.1, forward strand.
ATTTTTTGTATATATTTCCTTGTGTTCCAATCTCTGAGGGGTGTCAGACAGTCTACTATCTTATTCCTTTTTACTAGGGGTCTACTATCTTATTCCTTTTTACTAGGGGCCTACTTGCTACTCTCCATGTTTAATATTTTATTATTTTTATGTTGTCCCTTCCCAACCACAATACCCCTCATTCTCAGGTGATATTTGGTACTAGTCAATACCAAGAAAAAGGTTATAGCAGAATAATGATGCCAATTTATCTCTTTTCAGATACTATTCAAGCTTGGAAGTAGCATCAGAATATTTCAGGTCTGGTGCTGACAAGATTTCAATTGGAAGTGATGCTGTTTTTGCTGCTGAAGCCTATTTACAGACTGGTGTATGTATCTTATTTTCCCTGTGATGTTCAGCTAATTTCCCATGGCATAATTTTTTCCTGTGTATCAGGTAAAGACTGGGAAAAGCAGCTTGGAGCAAATTTCTAGAGTATATGGAAACCAGGTTTATTTTTTACTTATCTTCACAACTTGATTTTGTGTTTCTAGTAGTTTATTACCAACTATAATCTAAAATCACATCTGGTATTCATATTAGCATGCCATTTTATTCAAAAAATAACATTGCAAAAAACTGAATAAATCACAATTAAGTCTTGTGTGGGGTTTGATCAGGTCCAACGTATCGAAACGTTGTAAGGAACTATTCCAAAAAACCTGAATCATACTCCAGCTATCTTTCCTGATCCTACTTAAAAATGATGCATGCAATACTCCACATTTTCGTTACTGCAATACCCCAGATTTCTACTCTACCTCGTGGTTGCTACCACACTAGTCTAAATATCACAAAGTACAGGAAATACTCTAAATTATGGGTATTTCCTGTTGAGATATTTAGAGTAGTGTGGTAGCACTGCAAGGCATAGTAGAAATCTGGGGTGTTACAATTACATTGAGAAGTACCGTGAAATTCTTTTTTATCAATATTCCTCTATTATTAGTTTTCCAAGTAACAACACAAAAGAATTATGTCCCTGAGCATGATTGGTTTTCCTTATCCATTTAAATATTGAGGAGGTTTCGTAACATTCAGGTCTTCTCTGTGGTCAACAACTTGGATCCTCGAACTTGGCTCCAGTAATAATTATTTCCATGTTTTCAATTAACGAATTCTGATTTGCAACTGATGCAGTTTGTTTATCGCCATTTCAGATGAAAGGACCTGTTTTTTCAATTGTTCTGTAGAATAGTTAGATAACCTGTAAATCACTCATTGTAATAAAGCTTTTTCTATCTCAGGCTGTAGTTGTAAGTATTGATCCTCGAAGAGTATATGTCAAAAGTCCAGATGAGGTGCAATTTAGAACTGTAAAAGTGTCCAGTAAAGGTATGCTTGCATATATTCCCTGTACAAATTTGCGTTTCAAATGTTCTCACATTTCCTGTACTTTCTTCAGGTCCATTAGGAGAAGAATATGCATGGTATCAGTGCACAGTAAGTCCGTTGTTCTGCTTTTACTGTTTTGATTTATCATTCCCGTCATATGCCATTCATGCATGTGTGGTGTCATTATACAAAGATTTAGTTTACTACTCATGTGAGTGCTTATACAAATGATTTACTCCAGATTGTTGAAAAAAGGGGGCTTCCTTCAGATATTTCGTAGTCAATCATTTTAGGTACAACCGTACAAGCATATGTTTGCGATGTGTTCATATCTTACATTAGTGCACACAGGGAGCATTAATTAATATACTGGGTCTTTTCTAGTGGAGCTTTTGTGTGTCTATTTTTGCATGTATAATGTGGCGTCTTGTTTCATCTTTGTACCAGTATAAGTGTTGATTTATTTCTGTTCCAGGTAAGTGGTGGGCGTGATAGCCGGCCTATAGGAGCATATGAACTAGCAAAAGCTGTGGAAGAATTGGGCGCAGGAGAAATACTACTCAACTGCATTGATTGTGATGGTATGCTAAATAGTTTTAATTTGCCAGTACACAGCTTAGGTACGATAAACTGGGTGGAACTTCTTAATGTCTTGTTCAAGCCTCTGAAGCAATATCCACAATCTTCTAGTTATGTTTCGAGTACTTTTGATGAAGTTGCTTATTATTTGAGGCTCGTAATCAACTGGGTGCACCAGTCACAAGATTCTTTTCCTTTTCTGACATACCCCTGTTCTAGTCTATTGGAATGCTCTTAAACAACTGGGTGCACCTCTAAGACAAACATCGTAATTTCTATCTGTCGCGAAGCTGCGACGTGGGCCAAATAAAATGGTGGAGTGTTGTCCTCCTGATATGCAGCACCGAGGGGGGCTAAAGGCCTTGGGATCCTCCACCCCACCTTCTTCATGCAAAGCATCAGGTCCATGCTTTGTTTATAGGTCGATCCGGTTCGTCAGACTCCGTCGATTGGAACGGGTATTCATTAAAGTGTAGTTTCTGTGGTAGGATCAGAGAAGTGAAGGGCATGCTGTTTCGCAAAAAAACATTTCAAAGAGTAGTTTTATGGTAGTTTAATTAAAGTACGTATAGTTGCATGAAATTTGCTAGTATATGTTTCTTCTTTTGGTAATTCTCATTTTCTGTTTTGGATGTTTGCTTTGTGGTTTCATTCGTGATTGGGCACTTTAGGTACTTAATGGAGCCGGTTCAAACAAATGACACATGATTGTAGGAAACTTTGTGCTTTGCCAATCTGGAATGATGATTTCACTGTATTATCCTTATAAAATCTGAAGTACACAAGTCAACTTATCTTCATCAATACGTCAACATTGTTCAACTGAGTTAAGCACAAGAAGCTACTTGCTTTGGACTACAGTTTGTTATATGTAATTATGCTGTGAAACAAATAACTTGTACGTAATTTTCTTGTATGGAATGTACCTTGTGAATTTGTTGCTTCTATTATAGTCTTCTATACAGCCATGCTGAATGCATTGTCATTCTATCTTGCAGGTCAGGGTGGTGGATTTGATATAGATTTGATCAAAATGGTGTCGGATGCTGTGACAATTCCTGTCATTGCAAGCAGTGGTGCTGGTTCAGTGGAACATTTTTCTGAAGTCTTTGAGAAAACAAACGCTTCTGCTGCCCTTGCCGCTGGCATTTTCCATCGGAAAGAGGTATTATGACTATCCCACCATTAGATTTCATCGAATTGATGTCATAATGCTCAGCAAATACCATTTCTTTTACACCAATCTTGCCATCTTGTCCTAGTAAAGTACTCCCTCCGTTCACTTTTATAAGTCGTTTCAGACAACTAAAACTGAGTTGTTTTGCATGCTGTCTGAAATGTCTACAACGCCTTATAGAAGTGAACAGAGGGAGTACATGATTATCCATTAGTTAAGTGGCGTTAATACGTTGTATATTCCACAGAGGCCCTGAGGTCTTAGTAATTCTTATGCACCGTATCTTAAAATCCTTGCTCATCTTGAATCCTGCAATGGCCGATTTATTCCAACAGCTATACCTTTTCTTGTGGTTGTAATTGTTCTGTCTATCAGCGCAGTGTAGACATTCTCGATGGGTTAAAATTATTGTCTGTTAGTATTTGGTTTGAATTTGACACCTCGAACTTTTGCTTTGATACAGGTTCCCATTCTAGCAGTGAAAGAGCATCTGGTAGATGCTGGTGTGGAGGTCAGAATGCAGTAATCTGAGATGGACTAGCCTAACATACCGTGTGAAACCTTTGGTTTATTGAAAATTTTCTATCAGATGTTGTAACAATGGTATCTTGGGAGCATGTGTGGTGCAGTGGCAGTGCATAGAATATTGATTGGAAATGCAATTTCGGAATAAATTAATAAGATGACGCTTGAGTGCTCCATGTTCTTGCCTTTTCTTCGTCATTACGGTTTATCTGCTATCTCAAGGGGCCCTTCCGACGTGGTGGTAGCCCCGAATGCAGATGTTGCTTCAACGCGTGAGGCTTTTCTGAGGAACAAAGGCAGCCACAGTGTGCATGGACACCAGTAACATGGCCTCTGTCACAGTGTCACTACGATAGACCTAGTGGCTGCTGACTACTCCCTCCGTTTCAAAATAGATGACTCAACTTTATACTATTATTAGTACAAAGTTGAGTCATCTATTTTGAAACCGAGGGAGTATTCAACTAAGATAAACTCTTGCAGAATTGCCCATTCACAGCCTTCAAAATATTTTTAGGGTGCTCTATTTTTTTTTTGGAGGCCATGTACAAACAAAAACTCACCATATGTAGCTTCCATAATATCTTTGCTCTTCCTTTTTCTATTTGTGTCAACTAATATTCATACTCAATTAGAGGGACTCGGAACACTAAATTCCAACAACATTGCAATATAAAGGACTTATATAGGAGGAGATGTAAAGATAACCATCATAGGCAAAATTTGTTTCTTTTCTTACATAGATGTAGCTACTATAGGTAGATAGATAGGGGTGGGTTTTTTTTTTGAGGAAAAGTCTTCATGGCGCACTTTATTGCGAATTAAATAATGATACATCATTCATTACATCTGAAATAATAAAACCAGGGGGATCATCGTCCCAAAAAACAGTAGAATCTGTAACAAAAGCATGTCTTGCTAAATTGTGCGCCACATAATTTGCTTCCCGGTTGCAATGATGCATCAATATTGATCCAATCCTGGAGGCAATTTGAAAACAATCTGCTAGTACTGCTGCATACGGAGACCAAACTTGGATTGTACCATTAAAAGATTCAACGAGTTCCAATGAATCTGATTCTACAGTAACAGGCACACACTGAAGACCCTCGATTAGAGCTAATCCTCTCTGAAGAGCTGTTGCTTCTGCCATCGCTGCATTAAACATATTATAGATAGGGGTGGTTAGTAGGCGCACCGGGTCGAGGAGTGGGCGCGGCGATGGGGATGGGCCAATGTGGTTCTACTTGGCCTGGATGGTGCACTTCCTCTTGGTCGCCAACGTCTGGCTTCCTCAAAGACTATACTGGAGGTGGGAGGGGGCGTGGTAGGCTTCGCAAGGCTCCCCAACAACAAAGAAGCGGCGGGAAACCAAATGCGGCATCGGGCGGCCTCAAGTGCAGTCGTGTTGCAGGAGTCGTTGATGACATACTGGAGGCAGGGATCCTCAACCTCGGGGTCGTCCTAGGATTCAGCGAGCTCCAACGCATCCCCATGATCCCACTTCTTCTCTTTGATGAAACGACATGGTGGGCACGAGAAGTGGAGTACCCACAGGCTACAGAAGGAAGGGGAGAAGGCGAAGAGGGAAAACAAATACTCATGGTGTCGCCTCACCTTGGGCGGTTCAGGTGCTCCAACAAACCCTAGCGCCACTGTCCACCTCCGCCTTCCGCCGGGCTGCAAGGGGGCGCCCCCTCGCGGCGTCTTCTGGTCTATTGGTCGGCGGACTTTGAGGAGCTGCGGCTGGTTCGGGTTGTCTCAATTCAAGGCGTTCAGTAGTACACTTCTAGTGCTTGTTAACGTACTAGATGACCCGTTGCGCCAATGGCGCAAAGGCCAAGAGTAAGCCATGTATTGAAAGAGTGTATATTAATATTATTCGGGCACATATCTTGAGCTCCTTGTGGTTCTTGCTCTGTTTCCACTTGAGAAATCCCTCTCTGCCTCCCAAATCTTCGCTGATGCCTGCAAAATGTATGCACATGGGACTGCATTAAGATAGCCAAATGAACAAATAGTCCGACGAAGTCATTCACTATAACCAACAATTGTCTTCCTAAACCACAACTTGAAGTACTCTAGATAGCCTCATTTCAAAAGAAAAACTGAACAACAATCGGATGGCAGAGACGCCAAAATAGCTCAAATGATGCAGCCATTTGCCAATTTCCAGGCATTATTATGTCACATACTTGTACAGTTGTACTTTCCAAAGCAGTTAGGAAACCAATTTTTTCCTTCATCATGCAAGTACCGAGAAGATACTTCCTTGATGAGTGACCTTATTAAAGTATCGAAAAATCAAAACAAAATGTTAATTTCAAGAGGGGAAGCAGACACAAGTAACTTTCAGATATTGGTGTCATTTAATTTATATACTCAAAGATGTTGTATCAATAACTATATACAGTTCTTATTCCATTCACACATATTTCTTTGGACCCACATTACAATTCAAGCATATTTTTCAGTCTAAGGGGACATATAAACAGGACGGAGGTAGTAGTAGCCAGCTGCAGCACAAGTCCCAAGACACTTTGCAAGGATGTATGGTGGACCAACTATTAATAAAATTACTATTGTACATGTCGGCTATTAGGATGACTCTAAATAACATGCAACTCCTTACATTGTATTGTTGGATGTACACTCTCCTTTTTTTCGTCTGCATATAACATTTGGGCAAAGTCAAACTTTCTAAAGTTTGACTAACTTTGACAGAAAAAATATCAATATCTACAATACTAAAGCTATAAGGTACTAAAATTAATTTCATGATGCATCTAATAATATTTATTTTATGTTGTGAATTTTAATATTTTTTTGATAAACTTAGTCAAAGTAAAAAAATTAACTCTGACCAAATTTTATATACAAACTAAAAACATAAAAATATTACTAACCATACTAGGATCCCACTAAAAAAATCACTACAACTATGTCTAGAAAAAGGCACGTCTGCCCGTGACCATCCGTAGGCACGCAACGCTGCAGTGTGCTTGTCGCCTTGTGCCTTTCAGGACCCAGAAGACACATCGATGCATGCACGGTGCACGCGCGTCCTCTCAGCAAGCTTTAGTCTCCAGCTGGCCGCTAGTCCAAGCCGCGTGTCGTGTGTGTATGGGTTTCCTTGTGAGCCTGTCTTCTACTCGACGCAGCTCTAGCAGTTAGCAGTGGAGATTGACCATTTGGGGATGCTGGGTACGCCTCGGTTCCTTGCTCTAGTTGGAGGATCCCCGCCGTCCTGTTGTTCCGGCTCTCGGTGCTACTTCCGCGGCTGCTGCTTGGGCGCTGCTTTGCCTTCCACGCGATATGCGCCACTGCTATTCTGGTCATCCGTCTGCTAGGCATGCTGCTCCGCTCTGCAGCCGCTGCTGTTCTGGTCATCCGTCTGCTAGGCTTGCCGCTCCGCCCTGTGTGCGATCTGGTTTGTATTGTTTCCTTTGATATTAGATTTGTTGTTTGTTGTCGTGGGCTGGGTTCGGTGCAGTGTTTCTCGAGCAATGATGTCATTGGATTAGGCATTGGTTTTTATAGGGATGCCGCTTATGTGCTTCATTTGTTGTGGAGGAAGATGCCGCTTATGTGCTTCAGATGAAATGCATTCAACATACATGGTGGAAGAGAGCTGCCCCAGGCCCCCACTACTGAACCACCACGCCCACTATAAGGAGATGGAGATCTTCGTCCCAGGGGTAATCAATTTAAACTTTACTAATATTAGTCACCTACATTACCATGATCTAGTATACGGACAATGATTCACCAACCATATATAGTCATTAAATTGCACATAATTCCTGTCTTAATACTTGCCCAAATAATGGCTGCATTATCAGCTCGGCCATCACTTTAAAATATGAGCTGCCACATTTCTCCTTCCCCTCACACAATGCAATAAATCTGTGTATGGCAATCTCATGCCCTGTGTTAAATCGGTTGAGTAAAAAATGGTACCCTGATACATGCACTTGACAGAGAGGTGCATTCAGTACTTCCCTACTTGAGGTGATCACATATACTAAATTAAAATGCAATGATCACATCACAGATTATAAATTGTTTTCTTAACTTATGCACACTCTACACCCGCTTTCCCAAATCAGCTTTACCATGTCACCATATATCCAACCTTTATGCAAAACAGGCAACTTAAAATTGGAGTGATATTCCAGGCTCAGGTTGTGAGTCCTCATATATGTCATCAAGAGGAGCATAGGACATATAGCTCTGCGAACGAAAGCATATTTGTATTGTTACATAGCACTTTTCAAGGGATAAAGAGAACAATAATCAATTAAGTCGCCCCACAATAAATATTTCATCACGTGAGGGGACACACAACAGAAACAAAAACATTTCGATCATTGCATCAAGCATTTATCATTAATCAAACCAGCAACATAGTACCACCATAAAAAAACATCAATAATTAGATTTCTTTAGGAATCCATTCCATATAATTGAAAATTGGTCGCTCATAGTTTCAAATATTTCTAAAATTGCTTCAAGGAAAGAGTGTGGACTGTGGAACATAACACCGCTGGTACTCTAAACCGTATCATCAAATCTCTGAATTAACTTGAAAGATAATGTATCAAATCAGCAAAATTATCATATTAAAACTTTGTCAGTAGTCATTTTCATTAGCAAAAATGAAGTATCTCTAGAAGATCTTGCAAAATGACAATTTGTTGTGCAATGCACTTGGGATTACATGGAGCCCGTTAGTATCTTATGATCAGTATCAAATAAGGTCTTACTAACTCCATTTAACCTACAGCAAAATACACTAATCTATAAACAACTGCAGTTAGCAGTAAACTGAACTCACATGTAGCACAGAAAGGCTGCAAACACGTACTTGGTGCTGCTGAGCGGAAGAATATTAAACAGTCACTTCAACCTTACGTAATACAAGGGAGGATATATACCACATTACAACAGCAGCCCCAAATTGCAGCAAATATATATAGCTCAATGTGTATTATTCATTTTAACACACTATTATTACTTGATATACTGAACTTCAACAGTAGTCCATGCTTTAGAAAACAAGAAAATTGTTGAATTGAAAGCTAAATTTGCCTAACAAATTGTAGCACAAGAAAGCGGTAAAACAAAAAAAATGAGAGATGGCAACTTTCCAAATCGAAGAATTTCTTAGACAACACAGACAATGAGAGAATAGCATAGAAACAGTTAAATGAAAATAAAGTACCTTCACTATTTAGGCATACGAAATATGTAAACCTGAAAGAGCAAAGACCATGACCTGAGAATCCCGAGCTTATTGAGATCCTGAATAGTGCTTTTGTATAAAAGGGAAACTTACTCTATCCTTCCAAGAATAGAAAACCACAATGCATGAAAGTAGAAACACAATTGCTCTAGCTTTTTCCTCCAACAGTGGTGATAATCATGGTTCTCTATCCTAGACAGAACGGAACATACTTTTTCAAGATGAATGGCAAAGCTGCAAAATGACAACATAAATTCAGAAATATCTTGGATTACTCGTGGAAAATATAACTAACACAAAACAACATCATCTATCCACCTAAAAGGAAATTACCAATGAGCTATTGCACATATTTTGAATGTTATCAAAAAGTAGGGAATGGGGAAAGGGAAAAAAGTAATAAACATATACTTTGCACATTTCTTGACATGTCCAAATACATAATTAATTGCTCGTCCACAATTCCTTCAGTTTAGTCATGTCTAAAATTAAAAGCTAAACATGAAAATCAAGCAACTTAGTTGCTTCTATATGGATTGCTGGTAGACACACTGCGGGTTCATGACCGAGACCATGCAGTGAAGTAATGAATCATATAGAACTAAACCCCAGTTGTCTGTTAACCTCTTCGCTTCAACAGTAGTTCTGTTTTATTGAAAAAGAGGTAGCCCTCCGATTTACATTATAATAAACAAAACAGACCTGGCCAAACGGGCCGGCCCGGCACGGCACGGCCCGACCTGTGCTAATCGTGCCTGGCCCGGCACGGCCCGCCATGGCACGTTTAATAGCCGGGCCGTGCCGGGCCGGCCCACGGGCGCTGCTCCTTGGCCCAGGCACGGCCTGATTAGTAAACGGGCTGGCCTGATGGCCCGTTTAGCACGCTGGGCTGCACATTTTCAGCTTGCTGGGCTGGTTTTTAGGCCTATTGGGCTATATTTTAGGTATATATATATAAAAAAAATTCTGAAAAATATATAAAAAAATTAAACGGGCCATGTCGTGCTGGCCCGCGTGCCCAGGCTCCAGGCCCAGGCACGGCCCAAGGCGTGCTGCGTGCCGGGCACGACCCGTTTAGCCTGTGCCGTGCCTGGCCCATGGCGGGCCGTGCCGGCATGCTCGCGGGCTGGCCTATTTAGCCCGGCCCGTTTGGCCAGCTATAAAACGAAAGCAGGTCATACTCTACTCCTAAGAAAAAACAAAGAAAGAAAAAAATAGACAGGCTCAGCGAACTGAAGATGACAGAATGTAGTTTTTATTTATACTGCAAAGACAGGGGCAAGCTGATAATTTGTAGCCTCCCCGGTTGTTTTCTGAAAATTTCAACCGAATAAGCTGCAATACTTGTAAGTTGTAAAGTACCTCTCGTCAAACTGAAAATGTCTGTAGGAAACGTACATCTTCGCCTAGAACTCATAGTTACTGGAATCCTCGAGCGAGGGAGAATCCTCGGCCTGAGCTCCGTCTCGGACTGTTTTTGCATCTGCAAGTGAAGAAAACATCAACACCAATACAGAACAGAGATTCTGGGGAGGGAAACAAAACATCATCTACGTGCACATAGGTTGACCGTGTCAGTGAACCAAAAGGGGAACTTTGCAGGGTACAAATCACTCCATTGCTGTATAAACCAATCTGGCTTGCAGCTCCAATTGCACCTAAATATGAGTGGTGGTCAAGGAGAGGACAAGAGCATACCACATGAGAAAAACGACAGGAACACCCGATTTAGAGGGGTGTAATTAACCAATGCTTGCGTAGTCATAGTTAGAGAGAGGGATGAAACAAGGAAATATGAAAGCTTACCGGAAACTTATTTTGGCCCTGCTGCATCTTTCAAATGGATATTGTACCCACTTCCTCCATGGTAAGTCACATCCATCTCCACACTTGAGAATCAAAACAGTAGTCTAAGTGGGGAAACAAAAACACTCCACGAGGCTCATGCTGCCACCAAACCGGGGGCCCTCAAAGCTCGTCGCTGTCGTACCTAAAACACACAAGGCGCTACCTTTTCAATAGTGTTGAAAGATGAAAACATCATTTGCAGCTCTCAAATAATTCAGATGAATAACATGGCATCGAAGTAAACATTTATAGTTACTAAAGAAACATCACCAGCTACAAGCTGCATCAGGTTTAATATGCCATTAAATTAAACAGAGCTAACAAGTTCATTTCCCAACAGTTGTAGGCATGTCAGACTTTCAAAAAGAAATCTATCTATCTACCACATAAATTCATCACACAAATCACACAAGAGGAGACATCTTGGATTTTACCTACAAAATTCCACTATGGCAATCATCACCACCTCATCGCAGGAACAACCACCCTTCCTCTCTCGCTGTCGGCTGCCAATCCAGTCTCATCAACCCATCCTCGTAGCTCCCGGGCCACCCCAGGCCACTCTAGTGAACATGTTTTAGTTTTCTTCTCTTATCCGCCTTCAGAAAGGATCAAAGAGAACATAAGCAAAGCTACTCATCTTGTTATGATTGACCGGAACTAATTATTTGAAGAATTAAATCAGATGGCTTACATAGATCAATCCTCCCCGTCCTTCTTGGATTTTCATCAAACACCATGTAGGCATAGAGAAACCAAATCTGCACAAACAAATATAGAAGCTCTAACAGCAGGGCACTGGAAGGAGGCAAAATCAGAAAAGGAGAAGAGTGTGTGCACCTACTTGAGAAGGAGGCGATGGAGCCTCGTGCAGCTTCTCCTGGTCCACCTCGACCTCCTATGTGGCACGGCTGCCCCAGCTCCTCAATGGTCAGTTCCGGCTGTTCGGCTCCGACGCTCATCCAGGAGAAGGGCAACCGGTTCCTCTAGACGCGTCGCCGCCACAACGGGGAAGCCGACCTGCTGCTGCCGCTGCAGGGCAATGACTGGCTGCTGCCCCACCGCCTCCACACCCCAAGACGCCTTGCCTGAGAGGAGGGGAGGAAGCGCCGCTGGGGCGAGGAGCTGGAGGAGGGGGAGCAGTAGCAGGCCGTGGCAGTAGCAGTGCGGGCAACAACGGTCGGAGAAGAAGGCGCGCCGTGGGTTCAGGGAGGAGCTGTAGCAGCGGCGAAGGGAGGGAAAGGGGCTGGCGGCGCAGTGGGAAAGAGGGGAGGCGCGGGGCTCGGGAGGGGATCCCTCCCGTTTTCCTCTTGCCTGCCTCCCGAGCTGTTGCCTCCTCGTCCTCGTCCATAGCGCGTGGTCGGGTGCGGAGGCAGGGGAGGAGGTGATGGAGGCAGAGGTGGAAGAGACGAGGCGTCCGAGAGGGTAGGGGAAGTGGTGGCGGCGGCATAGGGAAGAGGAGGGGGATGGGAAGAGACGAGGGAGAGAGAGAGATCTTTTCCCCTGAGAAAGAGGGCTGACGAGGCAGATATTTCCATCGCTTTGTTTCCATCTTTTCGCCCACCGAAACGAGGCAAACACACATCGGTCTTTAGATGCAGCAGGTAAACAGGTCCACCCGCCATCCGCTTGGGAAGCAGCGACAAACGTAGGAAAAAACCAACGGTTGACCGACTGCCAGCGGCCAAAAACAAGCGCTAGTAGAAAGATCGTTCGGCCCACGATCGCTAGCGCGCGCAGTTGCCCTCGCTAGGCGGGTAGCCTAGCAGGGTTTATCTTTTCGCCCACCGAAACGAGGCAAACAAACATCGGTCTTTAGATGCAGCAGGTAAACAGGTCCACCCGCCATCCGCTTGGGAAGCAGCGGCAAACGTAGGAAAAAACCAACGGTTGACCGACTGCCAGCGGCCAAAAACAAGCGCTAGTAGAAAGATCGTTCGGCCCACGATCGCTAGCGCGTGCAGTTGCCCTCGCTAGGCGGGTAGCCTAGCAGGGTTTATATGTTAGATTTGGTTTGTTACTGTGTTTTTTGCTGCGCGCACCGAATAAGTAGTTCAACACGCGGGGCTAAATGGCATCGCGTGCCGTTTATTTTCTACGCCCGCTTCCGCGCACTGTACACTCGAGCGCCCCGCGCCGCGACTTCCACCTACCCCAATCTAGGCACCGGCGCCGCCGCCCGCACCACCCCATTTGTTCCGGCGACCATTCTGACGCTTCCCCGGCATATTCCCGCGTTGTCGCTGCTTCCTGCGTCTCCCTCTAGTCGTCGTCGCCCCTCGCACACGCCATTCCTCTGGCGAACAGTGCCCGACCGCCCACTGCCGCTCGGCGCCCACAAGGTGTTCGACAAAACGCTTGCAAGTTATGTATTGCTTCAACTTCATATTTTTTACATGAATTTGATGCATGTTGTTTGTAGTTTTTATAGACTAGTTTAAATTCGACATTGTAGATGAATTTGTCATATGATTCTTCCGAAGAAGAATTTGATATTGAAGAGGACGAGGACCTTGCAATGATCCTAGCTATGCACATCAATAAAAAAACCGAAGCACGGTGGTTCGGTTATGGGTCGGCAGAAATTTTGAAGGGATAAGATCGATGACGACAACAGATTGATGAGACACTATTTTGTGGATAATCCCGTGTACCCACGAGTCTCCGGCGCCGATTTAGGATGAGCAACGAGTTGTTCAGGCGCATTGCAGAGAAACTGGCGAGCCATGATTGTTTTTTTCAGCAAAGGAGGAATGCCGCCGGAGAGCTCGGGCATAGCACGTTTCAGAAGGTGACAACCGCTTTGCGTATGTTGGCATACAGTATTCCGGCTGATCTAGTTGATGACCACTTGGCCATGGGTGAGAGTCAAGCCATCATGCGTGTCAAGCACTTCGCAGTCGGAATTGTGCAAGCGTTTGGCCCGGAGTATCTGAGATCTCCCAATGCTAAAGACGCCGCAAGGCTTTTGGAGATGAACAAAGCTCGCGGGTTCCCATGTATGCTTGGCTCAATAGATTGCATGGCTTGGGCAATTCCACGGAAAAAAGGGTTCCACTATAATCCTTGAAGCGGTGACCGATCAAGAGACCTGGATTGGAATGCTTTTTTTGAAATGCCTGGATCTTTGAATGACATCAACATCGTTAATTGGTCACTACTCATGAATAAAATTGTAAATGGTGAACTGCCATAGGTGCAGTTTGTAGCAAATGGCCATACATACAACTATGGCTACTATATTACGGATGGCATCTACCCAAAGTGGCAAACATTTGTGAAGCCGTTGAAAAAACCGGAAGGTAAAAAAAACTTGATTTCCACAATGCTCAAACGGCGGCTAAGAAAAATGTGGAGAGAGCTTTTGGGATTTTGCAAGCCCAATTTGCCATTGTGAGAGGACCGGCTAGATTTTGGGATCAAAAGATGCTTTGGTACATCATGCATGCTTGTATGATCATGCACAACATGATCATCGAGAATGAGCGTGGGCAAGTGTTGGGGAACGTTGCAGAAAATTAAAAATTTTCCTACGGTTTCACCAAGATCCATCTATGAGTTCATCTAAGCAACGAGTGAAAGGAGAGATGCATCTACATACCACTTTGTAGATCGCGAGCGGAAGCGTTCAAAAGAACGGGGTTGAGGTAGTCGTTCTCGTCGTGATCCTATCACCGGAGATCCTAGTGCCGAACGGATGGCACCTCCGTGTTCAACACACGTACGGTCAGCGTGATGTCTCCTCCGTCTTGATCCAGCAAGGGGGAAGGAGAGGTTGATGATGATCTAGCAGCACGACGGCGTGGTGGTGGATGCAGCAGAACTCCGGCAGGGCTTCGCCAAGCTGCTGCGGGAGGAGGACGAGGTGTAGCAGGGGGAGGGAGGTGCCAAGACTTGGGTGCGGCTGCCCTCCCCCTGCCCTCCTTTATATAGGCCCCCAGGGGGTCGCCGGCCCTGGGAGATGAAATCTCCCAAGGGGGGCAGCGGCCAAGGGGGTGGAGTGCCCCCCAAGGCAAGTGGTGCGCCCCCCCACCTAGGGTTTCCAACCCTAGGCGCAGGGGGGGCAAGGGGGGGGGGCGCACCAGCCCACTAGGGGCTAGTTCCCCTCCCACTTCAGCCCACGGAGCCCTCCGGGATAGGTGGCCCCACCCGGTGGACCCCCGGGACCCTTCCGGTGGTCCCGGTACAATACCGACTGACCCCGAAACTTTCTCGATGGCCAAAACAGCACTTCCTATATAGTTTTCTTTACCTCCGGACCATTCCGGAACTCCTCGTGACGTCCGGGATCTCATCCGGGACTCCGAACAACATTCGGTTTGCTGCATACTCATATTCATACAACCCTAGCGTCACCGAACCTTAAGTGTGTAGACCCTACGGGTTCGGGAGACATGCAGACATGACCGAGACGGTTCTCCGGTCAATAGCCAACAGCGGGATCTGGATACCCATGTTGGCTCCCACATATTCCTCGATGATCTCATCGGATGAACCACGATGTCGAGGGTCCAAGCAACCCCGTATACTATTCCCTTTGTCAGACGGTATGTTACTTCCCCGAGACTCGATCGTCGGTATCCCAATACCTCGTTCAGTCTCGTTACCGGCAAGTCACTTTACTCGTACCGTAATGCATGATCCCATGACCAGACACTTGGTCACTTTGAGCTCATTATGATGATGCACTAACGAGTGGGCCAAGTGATACCTCTCCGTAACACGGAGTGACAAATCCCAGTCTCGATCCGTGTCAACCCAACAGACACTTTCGGAGATACCTGTAGTGCACCTTTATAGTCACCCAGTTACGTTGTGACGTTTGGTACACCCAAAGCACTCCTACGGTATCCGGGAGTTACACGATCTCATGGTCTAAGGAAGAAATACTTGACATTGGAAAAGCTCTAGCAAAACGAACTACACGATCTTGTGCTATGCTTAGGAATGGGTCTTGTCCATCACATCATTCTCCTAATGATGTGATCCCGTTGTCAACGACATCTAATGTCCATAGTCAGGAAACCATGACTATCTGTTGACCAACGAGCTAGTCAACTAGAGGCTCACTAGGGACATATTGTGGTCTATGTATTCACACGTGTATTACGATTTCCGGATAATACAATTATAGCATGGATAAAAGACAATTATCATGAACAAGGAAATATAATAATAATCCTTTTATTATTGCCTCTAGGGCATATCTCCAACAGTCTCCCACTTGCACTAGAGTCAATAATCTAGTTACATTGTGATGAATCGAACACCCATAGAGTTCTGGTGTTGATCATGTTTTGTTCGCGAGAGAGGTTTAGTCAACGGATCTGCGACATTCAGATCCGTATGTACTTTGCAAATATCTATGTCTCCATCTTGAACATTTTCACGGATGGAGTTGAAATGACGCTTGATGTGCCTGGTCTTCTTGTGAAACCTGGGCTCCTTGGCAAGGGCAATAGCTCCAATGTTGTCACAGAAAAGTTTGATCGGCCCCAACGCATTGGGTATGACTCCTAGGTCGGTGATGAACTCCTTCACCCAAATTGCTTCATGCGCTGCCTCCGAGGCTGCCATGTACTCCGCTTCACATGTAGATTCCGCCACGACGCTCTGCTTGCAGCTGCACCAGCTTACTGCTCCACCATTCAACATATACACATATCCGGTTTGTGACTTAGAGTCATCCAGATATGTGTCAAAGCTAGCGTCGACGTAACCCTTTACGACGAGCTCTTCGTCACCTCCATAAACGAGAAACATGTCCTTTGTCCTTTTCAGGTACTTCAGGATATTCTTGACCGATGTCCAGTGTTCCTTGCCGGGATTACTTTGGTACCTTCCTACCAAACTTACGACAAGGTTTACATCAGGTCTGGTACACAGCATGGCATACATAATAGATCCTATGGCTGAGGCATAGGGGATGACACTCATCTCTTCTTTATCTTTTGCCGTGGTCGGGCATTGAGCCGAGCTCAATCTCACACCTTGCAGTACAGGCAAGAACCCTTTCTTGGACTGATCCATTTTGAACTTCTTCAAAATCTTATCAAGGTATGTGCTTTGTGAAAGACCTATGAGGCGTTTCAATCTATCCCTATAGATCTTGATGCCTAATATGTAAGCAGCTTCTTCAAGGTCCTTCATTGAAAAACACTTATTCAAGTAGGCCTTAATGCTGCCCAAGAATTCTATATCATTTCCCATCAAAAGTATGTCATCTACATATAATATGAGAAATGCTACAGAGCTCCCACTCACTTTCTTGTAAACGCAGACTTCTCCATAAGTCTGCATAAACCCAAACGCTTTGATCATCTCATCAAAGCGAATGTTCCAACTCCGAGATGCTTGCACCAGCCCATAAATGGATCGCTGGAGGTTGCATACCTGGTTAGCATTCTTAGGATCGACAAAACCCTCCGGCTGCATCATATACAGTTCTTCCTTAAGATGCCCGTTAAGGAATGCTATTTTGACGTCCATCTGCCATATCTCATAATCATAGTATGCGGCAATTGCTAACATGATTCGGACGGACTTAAGCTTCGCTACGGGAGAGAAAGTCTCATCATAGTCAATCCCTTGAACTTGTCGATAACCCTTAGCGACAAGTCAAGCTTTATAGATGGTAATATTACCATCCGCGTCCGTCTTCTTCTTAAAGATCCATTTGTTTTCTATCGCTCGCTGATCATCGGGCAAGTCTGTCAAAGTCCATACTTTGTTTTCATACATGGATTCTATCTCGGATTGCATGGCTTCTAGCCATTTGTTGGAATCTGGGCCCGCCATCGCTTCTTCATAGTTCGAAGGTTCACCGTTGTCTAACAACATGATTTCCAGGACAGGGTTGCCATACCACTCTGGTGTGGAACGTGTCCTTGTGGACCTACGAAGTTCAATAGCAACTTGATCAGAAGTACCTTGATCATCATCATTAATTTCCTCTCCAGCCGGTGTAGGCACCACAGGAACATTTTCTTGAGCTGCACTACTTTCCGGTTCAAGAGGTAGTACTTCATCGAGTTCTACTTTCCTCCCACTTACTCCTTTCGAGAGAAACTCTTTTTCCAGAAAGGATCCGTTCTTGGCAACAAAGATCTTGCCCTCGGATCTTAAATAGAAGGTATACCCAATGGTTTCCTTAGGGTATCCTATGAAGACGCATTTTTCCGACTTGGGTTCGAGCTTTTCAGGTTGAAGTTTCTTGACATAAGCATCGCATCCCCAAACTTTTAGAAACGATAGCTTAGGTTTCTTCCCAAACCATAATTCATACGGTGTCGTCTCAACGGATTTAGACGGTGCCCTATTTAAAGTGAATGTAGCTGTCTCTAGAGCGTATCCCCAAAATGATAGCTAAATCGGTAAGAGACATCATAGATCGCACCATATCCAATAGAGTGCGATTACAACATTCGGACACACCGTTACGCTGAGGTGTTCCAGGCGGCGTGAGTTGTGAAACAATTCCACATTTTCTTAAGTGTGTACCAAATTCGTGACTTAAATATTCTCCTCCACGATCTGATCGTAAGAATTTTATCTTTCGGTCACGTTGATTCTCTACTTCATTCTGAAATTCCTTGAACTTTTCAAAGGTCTCAGACTTGTGTTTCATCAAGTAGACATACCCATATCTACTCAAGTCATCAGTGAGAGTGAGAACATAACGATATCCTCCGCAAGCCTCAACGCTCATTGGACCACACACATCAGTATGTATGATTTCCAATAAGTTGGTTACTCGCTCCATTGTTCTGGAGAACGGGGTCTTGGTCATTTTGCCCATGAGGCATGGTTCGCATGTGTCAAATGATTCATAATCTAGAGACTCTAAAAGTCCATCAGCATGGAGCTTCTTCATGCGCTTGACACCAATGTGACCAAGGCGGCAGTGCCACAAGTATGTGAGACTATCGTTATCAACTTTACATCTTTTGGTATTCACACTATGAATATGTGTAACATTACGTTCGAGATTCATTAAGAATAAACCATTGACCATCGGGGCATGACCATAAAACATATCTCTCTTATAAATAGAACAACCATTATTCTCGGATTTAAATGAGTAGCCATCTCGTATCAAACGAGATCTAGATACAATGTTCATGCTCAAACTTGGCACTAAATAACAATTATTGAGGTTTAAAAATAATCCCGTAGGTAAATATAGAGGTAGCGTGCCGACAGCGATCACATCGACCTTGGAACCATTCCCGACGCGCATCGTCACCTCGTCCTTCGCCAGTCTCCGCTTATTCCGCAGCTCCCGCTGTGAGTTACAAATGTGAGCAACGACACCGGTATCAAATACCCAGGAGTTACTACGAGTACTGGCAAGGTACACATCAATTACATGTATATCAAATATACCTTTAGTGTTGCCGGCCTTCTTGTCCGCTAAGTATTTGGGGCAGTTCCGCTTCCAGTGACCCTTCCCCTTGCAATAAAAGCACTCAGTCTCAGGCTTGGGTCCATTCTTTGACTTCTTCCCGACAATTGGCTTACCGGGCGCGGCAGCATCTTTGCCGTCCTTCTTGAAGTTCTTCTTACCCTTGCCCTTCTTGAACTTAGTGATCTTATTGACCATCAACACTTGATGTTCTTTCTTGATTTCAACCTCTGCTGACTTCAGCATTGAGAAAACTTCAGGAATGGTCTTCAGCATCCCCTGCATATTGTAGTTCAACACAAAGCTCTTGTAGCTCGGTGGGAGCGACTGAATGATTCTGTCAATGACCGCCTCGTCCGGGAGGTTGATCTCCAGCTGGGACAGGCGGTTGTGCAACCCAGACATTTTGAGTATGTGCTCACTGACAGAACTGTTTTCCTCCATCTTACAACTATAGAACTTGTCGGAGACTTCATATCTCTCGACCCGGGCATGAGCTTGGAAAACCATTTTCAGCTCCTCGAACATCTCATATGCTCCGTGCTTCTCAAAACGCTTTTGGAGCCCCGGTTCTAAGCTGTAAAGCATGCTGCACTGAACGAGGGAGTAATCATCAGCACGTGATTGCCAAGTGTTCATAACGTCTTGGTTCTCTGGGATGGGTGCTTCACCTAGCGGTGCATCTAGGACATAATCTTTCTTGGCTGCTATGAGGATGATCCTCAGGTTCCGGACCCAGTCCGAATAGTTGCTGCCATCATCTTTCAGCTTGGTTTTCTCTAGGAACGCGTTGAAGTTCATGTTGACATGAGCGTTGGCCATTTGATCTACAAGACATATTTTGCAAAAGTTTTAGACTAAGTTCATGATAATTAAGTTCATCTAATCAAATTATTTAATGAACTCCCACTCAGATTAGGCATCCCTCTAGTCATCTAAGTGTTACACGATCTGAGCCGACTAGGCCGTGTCCGATCATCACGTGAGACGGACTAGTCATCATCGGTGAACATCTCCATGTTGATCGTATCTTCCATACGACTCATGTTCGACCTTTCGGTCTCTGTGTTCTGAGGCCATGTCTGTACATGCTAGGCTCGTCAAGTTAACCCTAAGTGTTCTGCATGTGTAAATCTGTCTTACACCCGTTGTATGTGAACGTAAGGATCTATCACACCCGATCATCACATGGTGCTTCGAAACGACGAACTTTAGCAACGGTGCACAGTTAGGGGGAACACTTTCTTGAAATTATTATAAGGGATCATCTTATTTACTACCGTCATTCTAAGTAAACAAGATGCATAAAACATAATAAACATCACATGCAATTATATAGCAGTGACATGATATGGCCAATATCATATAGCTCCTTCGATCTCCATCTTCGGGACTCCATGATCATCTTCGTCACCGGCATGACACCATGATCTCCATCATCATGATCTCCATCATTGTGTCTTCATGAAGTTGTCACGCCAACGACTACTTCTACTTCTATGGCTAACGCGTTTAGCAATAAAGTAAAGTAATTTACATGGCGTTCTTCAATGACACGCAGGTCATACAAAAATTAAAGACAACTCCTATGGCTCCTGCCGGTTGTCATACTCATCGACATGCAAGTCGTGATTCCTATTACAAGAACATGATCTCATACATCACAATATATCATTCATCATTCATCACAACTTCTGGCCATATCACATCACATGACAATTGCTGCAAAAACAAGTTAGACGTCATCTAATTGTTGTTGCATCTTTTACGTGGCTGCAATTGGATTCTAGCAAGAACGTTTTCTTACCTACGAATAACCACAACGTGATTTTGTTAACTTCTATTTACCCTTCATAAGGACCCTTTTTATCTAATCCGCTCCAACTAAAGTAGGAGAGACAGACACCCGCTAGCCACCTTATGCAACTAGTGCATGTCAGTCGGTGGAACCTGTCTCACGTAAGCGTACGTGAAAGGTTGGTCTAGGCCGCTTCATCCCACAATACCGCTGAAGCAAGAAAAGACTAGTAGCGGCAAGCAAGTTTACAAGATCTACGCCCACAACAAAATTGTGTTCTACTCGTGCAATAGAGAACTACGCATAGACCTAGCTCTGATACCACTGTTGGCGAACATTGCAAAAAATTAAAATTTTTCCTACGATTTCACCAAGATCCATCTATGAGTTCATCTAAGCAACGAGTGAAAGGAGAGATGCATCTACATACCACTTTGTAGATCGTGAGCGGAAGCGTTCAAAAGAACGGGGTTGAGGTAGTCGTTCTCGTCGTGATCCTATCACCGGAGATCCTAGCGCCGAATGGACGGCACCTCCGCGTTCAACACACATACGGTCAGCGTGACGTCTCCTCCGTCTTGATCCAGCAAGGGGGAATGAGAGGTTGATGATGATCCAGCAGCACGACGGCGTGGTGGTGGATGCAGCAGAACTCCGGCAGGGCTTCGCCAAGCTGCTGCGGGAGGAGGACGAGGTGTAGCAGGGGGAGGGAGGCGCCAAGACTTGGGTGCGGCTGCCCTCCCCCCTGCCCTCCTTTATATAGGCCCCCAGGGGGGGCGCCGGCCCTGGGAGATGCAATCTTCCAAGGGGGGCGGCGGCCAAGGGGGGTGGAGTGCCCCCTAAGGCAAGTGGTGCGCCCCCCCACCTAGGGTTTCCAACCCTAGGCGCAGGGGGGCCCAAGGGGGGGCGCACCAGCCCACTAGGGGCTGGTTCCCCTCCCACTTCAGCCCACGGGGCCCTCCGGGATAGGTGGCCCCACCCGGTGGACCCTCGGGACCCTTCCGATGGTCCCGGTACAATACCGGGTGACCCCGAAACTTTCCCGATGGCCGAAACAGCACTTCCTATATAGTTTTCTTTACCTCCGAACCATTCCGGAACTCCTCGTGACGTCCGGGATCTCATCCGGGACTCTGAACAACATTCGGTTTGCTGCATACTCATATTCATACAACCCTAGCGTCACCGAACCTTAAGTGTGTAGACCCTACGGGTTCGGGAGACATGCAGACATGACCAAGACGGTTCTCCGGTCAATAACCAACAGCGGGATCTGGATACCCATGTTGGCTCCCACATATTCCTCGATGATCTCATCGGATGAACCACGATGTCGAGGGTTCAAGCAACCCCGTATACTATTCCCTTTATCAGACGGTATGTTACTTGCCCGAGACTCGATCGTCGGTATCCCAATACCTCGTTCAGTCTCGTTACCGGCAAGTCACTTTACTCGTACCGTAATGCATGATCCCGCTACCAGACACTTGGTCACTTTGAGCTCATTATGATGATGCACTACCGAGTGGGCCCAGTGATACCTCTCTGTAACACGGAGTGACAAATCCCAGTCTCGACCCGTGTCAACCCAACAGACACTTTCGGAGATACCTGTAGTGCACCTTTATAGTCACCCAGTTACGTTGTGACGTTTGGTACACCCAAAGCACTCCTACGGTATCCGGGAGTTACACGATCTCATGGTCTAAGGAAGAGATACTTGACATTGGAAAAGCTCTAGCAAAACGAACTACACGATCTTGTGCTATGCTTAGGAATGGGTCTTGTCCATCACATCATTCTCCTAATGATGTGATCCCGTTGTCAACGACATCTAATGTCCATAGTCAGGAAACCATGACTATCTGTTGACCAACGAGCTAGTCAACTAGAGGCTTACTAGGGACGTATTGTGGTCTATGTATTCACATGTATATTACAATTTCCGGATAATACAATTATAGAATGAATAAAAGACAATTATCATGAACAAGGAAATATAATAATAATCCTTTTATTATTGCCTCTAGGGCATATCTCCAATAGCAAGATTTAGACTACTCTCAGTATGAGCTCTTGGGACATCCCGTGCGAGTGCGGCGGAGGGCTGCGAGAGTGGCCCGATTTGTTCCCTCCTATCATGCCATTCGACGTGCCGAAACACATGATGATCATGATTTGATGTTTGATCTTGTATATTTGATGTTGTATTGTTGAACTATTTGTTGTATTGCAAGATAAACTATTTGTTTGAGTTGCAATAATAAAATTGAACTATTTATTGTTGATTTATTTTGTTTATGTTTGATCTTCGTGGGTTGTGTTTGGAGTGCATATGTTGTTTGTACTGAGCGCGTAGTTTTTTGCAGCGCCTGAAGCCAGCGCTCCGAGACGCGCAAAAGCTCATGATTCCGGAATGTAAACACTTTTTTAGCGTGGTTGTTGGAGATGCTCTAAGCCTTGGCAGGAGAAAGCGGCCCATCAAATCAAATTTCTGGCTGATAAGAGTAGTCCACAGACGATTCTTTAAGCAAAAGAAAATAAACGAAAGTAATAATCTCTTTGAGTTCTTCATATGTGGTAATCAGGCAGGCTATCTTCCACCGCCATCAGCAAACCAAGCTTAGCAATGCACAGATCATCGGCCAGAGCCACCGCCGCCCTCGGTCACGTACATGGCCACGTCCACGGTGCCGCAAACAGCATTGGTCGGCTTTCGGCCCGGCCCCGGGGGCGGGGGGCGCCAGCTCTGAAGCTCGACCCTCTCGTAGAACACCAGCGTCCCCTTCGCCGGAATAATTTTCAGATCATCATTATTCTTCTGGAGGTCGAGGCGGCTCAGGCGACTCTTCTTCTCCGCGGCCGCCTCGTCGTCGCTGTCGTCTTCTCCGAGCACCAGCGCGTCCAGGAGCCGCACCTGCGCCGCCCCGATGGCCGCGGTGCAGCCGGAGGTGTGCGGCTCGTCCGTGCGGAGCACCTTCGCGCGGCCCGTGTCCTCGTCGACGTCGCAGTCCTCGCGCACGGCCTCGAGGCGGAGGCACAGGTGCCGCCATCCACCGTCCACCTGAAACTCGTAGTGTTCCTTCCACGGCTTCACGTCGGCGAGGCTGCCGGGGAGCAGCAGCGAGCATACCCTCTTCTCCTTCATGTGCTCGCCGCAGAAGTACACTTCGAGGAAGGTGTGCTTCTTCCACCCATGGCCCTCAATCTGGCAGCCTATCCTCCTTGGCTGACTTAAGATGAGATGCAGCACCTGCCGCCGGCCGGCCGGCTTCTCCGCCTCCATGTTGGCTGCGGCTGCTGCTGCTGCTGCAGGGGCTCAATGGGAGACTTGCCGACGATCGATGCGTTATTAGATTTTATTTATGGGTACAGGCCGCAGGGTTGTTACGGTGGGATAAAAAGATTTCGCTTAAGTAGTATATACTAACGATGAAAATATATGGAAGTGTATACAAACTGAATTGAAAGGGTGGAGTACGGCTTCTCCTTTTCCTTTTCCTTTTAAACAAGAGATATAACTCTATCTCTGCGCCTTACATATTCAACACAGACCGGAGTTTAAAAGGAACAGATCGATGAAAAGATATTGGCCTGATGTTCGGTCTGGGAGAGCCCGGACCGAACGATCTCGTTCGAGAGCAGAAGCCCAGACCTTTTTGCTGTGAAGAAAAAGCGAAAAATAAAGCCCTGTTTGCTATGACTAATAAAACCTGTTTTTTTCCATGCTATGAAAAACATTGCCATGGTTCGAAACACGGAAAATAAATTTTGAAGTGTCAGGGAATGAAAAACTAAAGGATGCCATATTGATTAGTAGAAAAAATGTCATGGTTCAAACAAAAAAAATGCAATAATGCACGAAAAAATTGCCATGGTCTTTTGCCATACTATGAGAAAAAAAATAGGATAGATTTTGCCATGTTCTATGAATTAAAATTGCCATGATAGTAAAACTGAAATTGCCATGGTGAAGTAGAAAAAGATGTCGAAAACACAACTAGCTAGCAAAAAAGCATCAAAGCATGAATTGGTGTATTGGGGCCGTAGTAACACTAGCAACGAACTTGAAGCCTGCACTCAAACACGCTAAGATGTAATTCAACAAAGAAGAATGGACAATCTGCCATGCCATTGTCCATGAAATTTTATATTTGCCGTGCAACTCACCCCGTCAATGATGGAAAAAAAAACCTAGCAGTAACCATAGCAACTTAGTTGCCGCAGAAAAGCTATATTTGATTGCCATGGAAAAAACGGAAAATAGTTGACATGCCAAACACATAAGTACATAACCAATTAATGCGATGCCTACAAATCACCGCTCCGACAACAATATTCCAAGGACTACCATTGATCCTGATTCAACCATTACACAGGAAAACCAAAAAAAAAGTGCAGGTAACAGCAAAAATGTAGAGTAATACAGTATGATGTATCAGTTTTGTTAGAATAAGTTGTAAAGAGATAGGAGGTAGTTTAAACTTGTAATCTTCTCTTATCTGTTCTTCTGTTATTCCTCTCTGTAACCAACCGGGCATCGATCTATCTCTTCTCTCGATCGATGCCTTCCTTGTAAGCCACGGCATATTCTCTATATAATACAATGCGGCCCGAGCAAAGGGTTCTACGCTTCCTCAATAACTTTACATGGTATCAGAACCTCTTTCTCGACAGATCAGGAAAGATCGCATCTAGCTACCCCTTCGACCGAGAGAGATGTCCACCACCTCCGCCGCCATGACGGCCAGCACCGTTGGTGCGCTCACCACCTCATCATCCTCCGCCTTTGCCTCCTCCTCCACCTCCACCTCCACCCACACCTTCCTCCTCGGATCGCCACCCCAAGAGAAGCTCACGAGGGGCAACTTCCTGCTTTGGAAGGCCATCGTGCTGCCCCAGATTAAGGGCGCACAGATGGAGCACCACCTCGACGCGCAGAGCCCGCCACCGCCGGCCACGATCACCATCAACAAGGACGACAAGGACGAACAGGTCTTCAACCTCGCACGATCCCTCTGGTACGCGCAACAGCAGCAGCTCCAAGGATTCTTGATGGGATCCCTATCCCGCGAGATCCTGGCACAGGTCGCTACGCTCTCGACGCCGGCCGAAGTGTGGCATGCTATCCACGCCATGTTTGCTGCCCAAAGCCAAGCTCAAGCAATCAACACCCGCATCGAGCTCACGAACCTTCAAAAAGGTAATATGACAATGGCTGAATATCTTGGCAAAATAAAGAGTCTCACAGATGAAGTAGCCTGCACCGCCGCCGCGCTCTCCGATCCGGAGATCGTGTCCAAGATCCTTGCCGGCCTCGACATGGACTACAACCCTGTGGTCTCGGCTCTTGCTGCGCGGGTGGAACCCATCACGGTTCAGGAGCTGTACAGCCAACTCTTGAGCTTCGACGCTCGCCTTAGTCTCCTCCACGGCACCAACGTTCGACAGTCATCCGCCAACTCTGCCTCCCGTGGACGTGGCCGTGGGCGCGGTCACCAGGGGCAACGAGGCGGCGGGCGCGGGCGCGGCAACAGCAGCGACTACACCAACAACAGCAGCAGCGGCGGGTACAACACCGGCGGCAACGGCGGCTACAACAACAACAAGGCAGGGGGTGGTGGCTTCCACGCCAACAACCGCCGCCGTCCCTCTTCCTCACGTCCTCGTCCCCGGTGTCAGCTCGGCAAGAAGGCGGGCCATGAAGTCATGGAGTGTTGGCACAGGTACGATGAGAACTTTGTGCCTGACTCTCTCCATGTTGCTGCTGCTATGCGTGAACAAGGAGGAGAAGGAGTTTGGTACGTTGACTCTGGTGCCACGGACCATGTCACAAGTGAACTAGAACAGCTCGCTCTCCGTGAACAGTACCATGGCGGTGATCAGATTCATACCGCAAGCGGTGGAGGTATGGATATCCAGCACATTGGTCAAGCTTTTATTAATTCCCCTACACTTAAACGTGATCTAGTGTTAAAAGATGTACTTCATGTTCCTCAAGCCGACAAAAACCTTGCATCCATGTCTCGTTTAGCCAATGATAATAACATCTTCTTTGAAACTCACCCTCGTTACTTTTTTATAAAGGATCGGGCAACGAGGGAACTCCTACATCACGGTAGATGCATTGGAGGTCTCTACCCCATCACATCTGAAGCACTTAGTCGCAAGCATCGTCAAGTCTTCTCCGTCATCAAGCCCTCTTTGGCAAGGTGGCATCAACGATTAGGGCATCCGTCTTCGATCATTGTTAAACAAGTAGTCAATAAAGGCAATCTCTCGTTGTCACATAGTCCCATTAGTGAGTCCGTTTGTGAGGCTTGTCAATGTGCCAAGAGTCATCAACTACCTTATCCCAAGTCCAATAGTGTATCTCATGCTCCTTTAGAGCTTATTTTCAGTGATGTATGGGGTCATGCAAGAGACTCCTTTGGCAGAAAGAAATACTATGTTAGTTTCATTGATGACTTTAGCAAGTTTACCTGGATTTATTTACTTAAACACAAATCTGAAGTTTTCTCTGTGTTTCAAGAGTTTCAAAAACTTGTTGAACGACACTTTGACAAGAAAATCTTGACAGTCCAAAGTGACTGGGGAGGGGAGTATGAAAAACTCAACTCTTTCTTCCGTAGCATAGGCATTGAACATCATGTGTCTTGTCCTCATGCTCACAAACAAAACGGCTCCGCTGAGCGGAAACATCGCCACATTGTTGAAGTTGGTTTATCTCTCCTTGCCCATGCATCTATGCCTCTCAAGTACTGGGATGAAGCATTCATTACTGCCACATATCTCATAAATCGTCTCCCTAGTAAAGTCATTGGCAACATCACTCCATTGGAGTGGTTATATCGTCAAAAACCTGATTACAACTCTCTCAAAACCTTTGGGTGTGCTTGCTATCCCAATCTCCGTCCTTATAATCGTCATAAACTTGAGCTTCGTTCTACTCAATGTGTCTTTATTGGCTACAACAATCTTCATAAAGGATACAAATGCCTAGAAGTTGCAACTGGACGGATTTATATTTCTCGAGATGTCGTTTTTGATGAAACTCTCTTTCCGTTTGCTAAACTTCATCCAAACGCCGGAACCCTCCTTTGGACTGAGATAACACTGCTCCTAGATCCCGGGGGTGAATTAAATAAAACTGACAATGTGCAAAATTCTGTTGATACAAATGGTTCTGATGCTGGTTGTGCAAGGTTGGGGCATCATTTTATGTGTGCAGAACAGGACAAAGTTGGTGCAGAAAACGAAGCTTATTCACCCGGTGGCAGCGGCGCGCGAAACGAAGCTGATTCACCTGGTGGCAGTGGCGCGCGATCTGGTGCTGATTTGCGCGTCAGTGCTGTCCCTATCGTCACGCGATCCGGTGCAGATCGACATGCAGCCAATCAGGCGCACGCCAGCGCGGGCCCGTCTCGTCCTGACGCGGCTGTGGCCGACAACCTCCACCCGGTGGAACCCACCACTCCACGCGCGGGCGAAACCGCGTCTCCACGCGGCGCCGCACGAGCCGGGAGTCCGCGGATCGAACCAACCGTCGCTGACTGCGGGGCGCCCGCGGGGTCTGCGCGCGAATCGCCCTCGGATCACGGGCCGGGCTCCTCTGCAGATCCTGTGCACGAATCTGTCTTGGATCCGGAGCTGGGATTGTCTGTGCAGGATTCCACAGCATCTGCTGCGCCAGGATCTTCTGCGCCCACAGCACCAGCGGCTTCTCGACGACATACTCGCTCACAGTCAGGCATTACCAAAGCAAAAGAATACACTGATGGTACGGTCAGGTATGATACAGTGAAACGTGCTTTTCTTAGTAATATTGGTGAACCAACAAATCTGCATGATGCTCTTGCTCACAAAAATTGGAAAGAAGTTATGGATCATGAATATGATGCACTTATGAAAAATAAAACATGGCATTTAGTACCACCAAGGCAGGGTCACAATGTTATTGATTGTAAATGGGTATACAAGATAAAGAGAAAATCTGATGGAAGCATAGACAGATACAAGGCTAGACTAGTTGCTAAAGGTTTCAAACAGAGATTTGGTATTGATTATGAAGATAAATTTAGTCCTGTTGTTAAGTCTGCTACTATTCGGCTTGTACTGTCTATTGCTGTTTCTAGAGGATGGAGCTTACGCCAGCTAGATGTTCAGAACGCATTTCTTCATGGTGTTCTTGAGGAAGAAGTGTTCATGCGGCAACCACCAGGATATGAGGACCGAAGTGTACCACACTATGTCTGTAAGTTGGATAAAGCTTTGTATGGTTTGAAACAAGCCCCAAGAGCTTGGTACTCAAGGTTGAATATGCAACTACAGCAACTTGGGTTTACACCATTAAAAGCAGATACCTCGTTGTTCTTTTATCATAGAGATAATATCACTATTTTTGTACTTGTCTATGTTGATGATATAATTGTGGCTAGTTCCAGTGCACATGCTACCACTTGTTTGCTTAAGGATCTGCAGTTGGAGTTTTCTCTCAAGGACTTGGGTGATCTACACTATTTTCTTGGTATAGAAGTTAATCAGATAAAAAATGGTATACTTCTTACACAAGAAAAGTACACCACTGACATACTCAGGAGAGTGGGATCGGAAAATTGTAAACTTGCGAGTACACCAATCTCAACTTCAGAAAAACTTACAGTTGAAAGTGGAGAGGTGCTTGGACCAGAAGATGCAACAAAGTACAGGAGTGTTGTTGGTGCTCTGCAATATTTAACTCTTACTCGTCCTGACATTTCTTATTCTGTTAATAAGGTATGTCAATATTTGCATGCACCTAGAACGACTCATTGGACTGCCGTGAAAAGGATTTTGAGGTATCTTAAATATTCAGAAGGTCTTGGACTTCAGATTACCAAGTCATTATCTATGCTTGTTACTGCATACTTTGATGCAGACTGGGCACGGTGTGCTGATGACAGAAGGTCCACAGATGGTTTTGCTGTATTTCTGGGAACAAATCTTGTGTCATGGAGTGCAAGAAAATAGGCAACTGTCTCTAGATCAAGTATAGAGGCTGAGTATAAAGCACTAGCTAATGCTACAGCTGAGGTAATGTGGATACAGACTTTGCTATATGAGCTTGGGATCAAGGCTCCACAAGCTGCAAGACTATGGTGTGATAATATTGGTGCAACCTATCTCTCAGCTAATCCTGTTTTCCATGCAAGAACCAAACATATTGAAGTTGATTTTCACTTTGTCAGAAAAAGAGTAACTCGAAAGCTACTTGATATTCGTTTTGTACCAACTGGTGATCAACTTGCTGATGGCTTCACAAAACCTCTTACTACAGGAAGATTGAATGAGTTCAAGAACAATCTTAACCTTGGTAAAGTTTATTCGGTTCAGATTGAGGGGGAATGTTAGAATAAGTTGTAAAGAGATAGGAGGTAGTTTAAACTTGTAATCTTCTCTTATCTCTTCTTCTGTTATTCCTCTCTGTAACCAACCGGGCATCGATCTATCTCTTCTCTCGATCGATGCCTTCCTTGTAAGCCACGGCATATTCTCTATATAATACAATGCGGCTCGAGCAAAGGGTTCTACGCTTCCTCAATAACTTTACAAGTTTATCTCCAACATGCACTACTTAGTTCTTGTATTCGTGTATACAACTGTGCATCCATCCGTGTCATGTCTATACCTTGTGGATCTCCATGCCGACAGGAATTGAGAGAGAGAGAGGGAGAGATTGTAACAGGAGTAATTGATAGCGAGAGATTTTCGCGTAGGAATTGTTTTAGCAAAATTACTGCACGTACGATGCTTAGTTATACGATTTTTGTATGATTTCTGATCGGGTGGTGGGCAGTGGCTTGCTCTGACACAAGGACGGTGTGATCTACAGTGTTGTATGAAAATCGTAAGGAAATAATCGTATGCATAGCAATGCTCTTTTTTTAGATGTTTCATGGGAGGAATTGAGAGAGAGATTTATGGGAGGAATTTAGTTTCACTCATTTCTTGAATAGGCTTCAGAAGTATATAATGAAATGCTGTGCGCTCGTTGTACTGAATAGAAAAGATAAATATACATTTAGATATGCATCACTTAGTGTAATTGTTGGATAACTGAATTATTTATGCACACAAATGGTTGTTTTATCTATTGTTTCTTGGATTTTGTTATAGCCATACACATCGACATTTTGATAGATAACTCACTATCTTTCCATGTAAATATAGATATTTTTCAAGAAGGGGTGATTGACATATGGAACTAAATAAATATTGACAAGAACTAGTGTTTTTCTGCTGCAACGACTCATTGACACTGCTATGGTAGTGGTTTCTTCCACGTTGTTTCACCGCTATGACAACATTTTAACCGTCTATCCCCGTTGCAACGCGCGGGCAATTTTCTAGTACTTAATAAAAGGTTCCTCTTTCACCCTTTTTTTCCCACCACCCTTTCGTCCAAACTTCTCCGTATGATAATCAATCATCTTAATTTACTTGCATTCTAAATCAATTTCACTTTAATTTATTTCACAAAAAAATCCACTCTAATTTACTTATCAAATAAACTATGAGGTAAATCACGAGCATAATTTGATAAATATTTATTTACAAAATCACATTCATATGGCAGGTAGGTCACGAGATAATGTACTTCAATATTTATATCTCGTAACAACACACGGGCATTGTCCTAGTACATTAAGAAACACATGCATACTAAAAAGGGCCATCACTGGTAAATCCTATTTTAGGGCCAAAAATGGAGTGCAAGCCATTGGTTTGTAATGCCTGCCCATTAGCCTCCACCCTTTTCCGGTTATAGGAAGCTTCTTGAAGCTTTTATTTTTTATCTTTTATCATTTTGATGTTTTTTGCCGAGGTTTCTTACTCAGTGTTTTCCCACTTTTTTCCTGTTATTTTTTGTATTAAAATCATGAATATTTTCAAAAATCAATGTTTTTTTTAAGTTCCTGAACTTCTCTAAAGTTTGTGAATGTTTATTCAATTCAAGGACTTTTTAAAATTCATAGATACTTTTCAAGTGGCGAACATTTATTGAGGTTCTTGAATATTTTCTAAATTTCTGAACATTTATAAATTAATAAAAAATAGTTCATGATTTTTTAAATACACAAAAATAATTGATTCACTAAAAAAATCAAAGTTGACAAAAGATAATAGTATTTTTTATCAGAGACATGTGACATCAAAAACAAAAACGAGCAACAAAAAACTATCAAACTAAACTGTTCTAGGCGAGCGAGCGGGCGCAAACTATTTGGCGTACTAGTGGTGAGTCCAGTGCCATGCCCGCCATTGGGCGATTTTAGAAATTTAAAATTTGTTTGAGCGTTTTGGGGGTGGTACGTCTTCCATGTATCAATAATTTTTGTTAAGTATGGTATATTTACATCACTTATACATACTTTTGGCTTCTTTTGTATCATTTTTATTGGCCTAACATATTAATTCAGTGCCAAGTGTCGGCTACTGTTTTCTAGTGTTTTTGATTAAAAAAAAGATATATTTGAGAATAAAAAAATACAAAAAATGTGTTTGCAAAGTTTCACTAGTAGGAGGAGGTCAATATGGGCCTAGGCCTACCTGAAGAGGCGCCATTCGGCCTCCACGAACCCCCTTCTTGTGGCCTAGGTCCAAGCTGCAAGCTGTCACCGTGTGGGTAGTTGGACGCTTCCCTGGTGGCATACACATTGAGAGGGTGTTTGTTTCCAGGGACTTATTGGT
Source organism: Triticum dicoccoides (assembly GCF_002162155.2). Taxonomy (NCBI): domain Eukaryota; kingdom Viridiplantae; phylum Streptophyta; class Magnoliopsida; order Poales; family Poaceae; genus Triticum; species Triticum dicoccoides. The sequence goes on from NC_041387.1 coordinate 473,377,538, forward strand.
CTAGGGACTTAAATAAGTCTTTATAAGTCCCATCTAAACCAAACAGGAGGGACTTATAGGGACTTAAAGTGGGCATTTGAGACTTATGAAATAAGACTCTCAAGGAAAGACTTATAGGGACTTATAGTTGTAATATGGTCTTATAGAGACTTATAAGTCCCATGAACCAAACAGATAGGGACTTTTTAGGGACTTAAGACTTATAAGTTGAGACTAAAAAAAGTCCTAAGACTTATGAACCAAACAGGGCCTGAGAGTGCTTTGGCAACCGACTAGATTTTAACTCTATCTATCGCATGCTAGGGGTGCAGCGAACATGCGGGCGCTCCTTACAATGCAACCACATCAATTACACTCGTGCATATGAACATAGCCTCCACCTATTGCGCATGATGCAACCAGAAGGGTCTATACTCGGGCATACGACTTCACGCACCACCGCCAAGTATGTGGCATCGCTACAGCGAACGAGAATCTCACATCGATCGATCATTACAGGGGCCTCATACTACCGCGCACGATTGCAACATCTCACGCGTACGGCCTCTCCAACTATCTTGCACCACCGCCAAGCCTGCAGTATGCTATAGCGAGAGTCTCGCATTAATAGATCGATTCAGTTCTCTCTAATGCATCGTCTCGCGCATGCAACGAGGGCCTCCAACTATCTCCCACGAGCATTAGTCAATCGGTCAGGGGCCTACAACTGCCGCGCATGAGCATTGACCGAGTCTCGCATCAATCGCTCGAGCTCAGTAATGCGAAGGCTCGGACACATACGGGATCGTGCAAAGACCCTACATATCGCTCGAGCCGACCACCCGCCGTATACCGTGCGAGAGGCGGAACCCATCCGAGAAATCACCGAAAAATTATCGTCCTCACTTCTATCATGATTTTTTACGTTATGGAGGACTCAAAGAATGTCATGAAGATGCGCCACCAGCTCGCCCAGGACCAAAATTCGCCTTTTGTCTTAAAATTTGTCATGGAAGTAGGTGGCCAGCACATCCATGACAATACGTTTTTCATCACTATTATTTTCATGAAAGTGTCACTCATGACAAAAAATAAGTTCATCCGGGACAAAATATCACGGAGGTGTATATTTCTTGTAGTGAATACAAATTGTCACCCATCATTCAATAATTGTCCTTTTGAAGTGTTGTATGGTCACAATCCTAGATATTTTGGACTTACTCCTTCTGATATAGTGGGACCTTTGGATGTGCAATAGTGGTTGGATGACACAGAAGTAGCTAACAGTTTATATATGAGACAACACTTGCTGAGAACTCAACAGAGAATGATGGTTCAGGCTGACAGGCTACAAATTGAAATATATTTTTTTGTGGGAGATGAAATCTTTCTAAAATTGCAACCATATGTGTAAACCTCAATTGCTCAACGCTCGAATTGCAAGCTTGTGTTTAAGTATTATGGTCCTTATCCTCTCATTGAGCGAACTGGAGAAGTGGTTTACAGACTACAGTGACCTGATAGTGTTGGAAATATGCCCTAGAGGCAATAATAAAAGCATTATTATTATATTTCCTTGTTCATGATAATTGTCTTTACTCATGCTATAATTGCGTTATCCGGAAATCGTAATACATGTGTGAATAACAGACACCAACATGTCCCTAGTGAGCCTCTAGTTGACTAGCTCGTTGATCAACAGATAGTCATGGTTTCCTGACTATGGACACTGGATGTCATTGATAACGAGATCACATCATTAGGAGAATGATGTGATGGACAAGACCCAATCCTAAACATAGCACAAGATCGTATAGTTCGTTTGCTAGAGTTTTCCAATGTCAAGTATCTTTTCCTTAGACCATGAGATCGTGTAACTCCCGGATACCGTAGGAGTGCTTTGGGTATGCCAAACGTCACAACGTAACTGGGTGACTATAAAGGTAGACTACGGGTATCTCCGAAAGTGTCTGTTGGGTGACATGGATCAAGACTGGGATTTGTCACTTCGTATGACGGAGAGGTATCACTGGGCCCACTCGGTAATGCATCATCATAATGAGCTCAGAGTGACCAAGTGTCTGGTCACGGGATCATGCATTGCGGTACGAGTAAAGTGACTTGCCGGTAACGAGATTGAACGAGGTATTGGGATACCGACGATCGAATCTCGGGCAAGTAACATATCGATAGACAAAGGGAATAGCGTACGGGGTTGATTAAATCCTCGACATCGTGGTTCATCCGATGAGATCATCGTGGAGCATGTGGGAGCCAACATGGGTATCCAGATCCCGCTGTTGGTTATTGACCGGAGAGTCGTCTCGGTCATGTCTGCTTGTCTCCCGAACCCGTAGGGTCTACACACTTAAGGTTCAGTTACGCTAGGGTTGTAGGGATATGTATATGCAGTAACCCGAATGTTGTTCGGAGTCCTGGATGAGATCCCGGACGTCACGAGGAGTTCCGGAATGGTCCGGAGGTAAAGATTTATATATGGGAAGTCCTGTTTCGGGCATCGGGACAAGTTTCGGGGTTATCGGTATTGTACCGGGACCACCGGAAGGGTCCCGGGGGTCCACCGGGTGGGTCCACCTGTCCCGGAGGGGCCACATGGGCTGTAGGGGGTGCGCCTTGGCCTAATGGGCCAAGGGCACCAGCCCCACATAGGCCCATGCGCCTAGGGTTTAAAGGGGGAAGAGTCCTAGGAGGGGAAGGCACCTCCTAGGTGCCTTGGGGGGGAGGGAAACCCCCCTTGGCCGCCGCACCCCCTAGGAGATTGGATCTCCTAGGGCCGGCCACCCCCCCTTGGCCCTCCTATATATAGTGGGGGAGAGGAGGGACTTCATACCTGAACGCCTTGGCCTTTGGTTGCCTCCTTCTCCCTCTCCAACACCTCCTCCACCTCCATAGTGCTTAGCGAAGCTCTGCCGGAGTACTGCAGCTCCATCAACACCACGCCGTCGTGCTGCTGCTGGTGCCATCTCCCTCAACCTCTCCTCCCTCCCTTGCTGGATCAAGAAGGAGGAGACGTGGTTGTTCCGTACGTGTGTTGAACGCGGAGGTGCCGTCCGTTCGGCGCTGGTCATCGGTGATTTGGATCACGTCGAGTACGACTACATCATCACCGTTCTTTTGAACGCTTCCGTGCGCGATCTACAAAGGTATGTAGATGCATCTAATCACTCATTGCTAGATGAACTCCTAGATGATCTTGGTGAAACGAGTAGGAAATTTTTTGTTTTCTGCAACGTTCCCCAACAGTGGTATCAGAGCTAGGTCTATGCGTAGTTCTTCTTGCGTGAGTAGAACACAATTTGTTGTGGGCGTAGATTTGTCAACTTTCTTGCTGTTACTAGTCCTTTCTTGCTTCAGCGGTATTGTGGGATGAAGCGGCCCGGACCAACCTTACACGTACGCTTACGTGAGACCGGTTCCACCGACTAACATGCACTAGATGCATAAGGTGGCTGGCGGGTGTCTGTCTCTCCTACTTTAGTTGGAGCGGAATCGATGAACAGGGTCCTTATGAAGGGTAAATAGAAGTTGACAAATCACGTTGTGGCTTTAACGTAGGTAAGAAAACGTTCTTGCTAGAACCCTAATTCAGCCACGTAAAACTTGCAACAACAATTAGAGCACGTCTAACTTGTTTTTGCAGCAAGTGGTTTGTGATATGATATGGCCAAAGTTGTGATGAATGATGAATGATCTATATGTGATGTATGAGATGTTCATGCTATTGTAATAGGATTCACGACTTGCATGTCGATGAGTATGACAACCGGCAGGAGCCATAGGAGTTGTCTTTATTCTTTTATATGACCTGCGTGTCATCAAGAAACGCCATGTAAATTACTTTACTTTATTGCTAAACGCGTTAGCCATAGTAGTAGAAGTAATAGTTGGCGAGCAACTTCATGGAGACACGATGATGGAGATCATGATGATGGAGATCATGGTGTCAAGCCGGTGACAAGATGATCATGGAGCCCCAAGATGGAGATCAAAGGAGCTATGTGATATTGGCCATATCATGTCACGTTTATTATTTGATTGCATGTGATGTTTATCATGTTTTGCATCTTGTTTACTTAGAACGACGGTAGTAAATAAGGTGATCCCTCACAATAAATTCAAGAAGTGTTCCCCCTAACTGTGCACCGTTGCGACAGTTCGCTGTTTCAAAACACCACGTGATGATCGGGTGTTTTATTCAGACGTTCACATACAACGGGTGTAAGACAGATTTACACATGCAAACACTTAGGTTGACTTGACGAGCCTAGCATGTACAGACATGGCCTCGGAACACAGAAGACCGAAAGGTCGAGCATGAGTCGTATAGAAGATACGATCAACATGAAGATGTTCACCGATGTTGACTAGTCCGTCTCACGTGATGATCGGACACGGTCTAGTTTAACTCGGATCATGTAATACTTAGATGGATAGAGGGATGTCTAATCTAAGTGGGAGTTCACTAATAATTTGATTAGTTGAACTTAATTATCATAAACTTAGTCTAAAATCTTTGCAATATGTCTTGTAGATCAAATGGCCAACGTAGTCCTCAACTTCAACGCGTTCCTAGAGAAAACTAAGCTGAAAGACGATGGCAGCAACTATACGGACTGGGTCTGGAACCTAAGGATCATCCTCATAGCTGCCAAGAAAGATTATGTCCTACAAGCACCGCTTGGTGACGCACCCGTTCTCCCTGCAGAACAAGATGTTATGAATGCTTGGCAGGCACGTTTCGATGACTACTCCCTCGTTCAGTGCGGCATGCTTTACAGCCTAGAGCCGGGGCTCCAAAAGCGTTTTGAGAGACATGGAGCATATGAGATGTTCGAAGAGCTGAAAATGGTTTTCCAAGCTCATGCCCGGGTCGAGAGATATGAAGTCTCCGACAAATTCTTCAGCTGTAAGATGGAGGAAAACAGTTCTGTCAGTGAGCACATACTCACTATGTCTGGGTTGCATAACCGCTTGACTCAGCTGGGAGTTAATCTCCCGGATGATGCGGTCATTGACAGAATCCTCCAGTCGCTTCCACCAAGCTACAAGAGCTTTGTGATGAACTTCAATATGCAGGGGATGGAAAAGACCATTCCTGAAGTATTTGCTATGCTGAAATCAGCAGAGGTAGAAGTCAGGAAGGAACATCAAGTGTTGATGGTCAATAAAACCACTAACTTCAAGAAAGGCAAGGGTAAAAAGAACTTCAAGAAGGACGGCAAGGAGGTTGCCGCGCCCGGCAAGCAAGCTGCAGGGAAGAAGCCAAAGAATGGACCCAAGCCCGAGACTGAGTGCTTTTATTGCAAGGGAAGCGGTCACTGGAAGCGGAACTGCCCTAAGTACTTAGCGGATAAGTAGGCCGGCAAAACAAAAGGTATATGTGATATACATGTAATTGATGTGTACCTTACTAGTGCCCGTAGTGGCTCCTGGGTATTTGATACCGGTGCAGTTGCTCACATTTGTAACTCAAAGCAGGGGCTGCGGAATAAGCGGAAACTGGCAAAGGACGAGGTGACGATGCGCGTCGGGAATGGTTCCAAGGTCAATGTGATCGCCGTCGGCACGCTGCCTCTGCATCTCCCTTCGGGATTAGTTTTAAACCTTAATAATTGTTATTTAGTGCCAGCTTTGAGCATGAACATTGTATCGGGATCTCGTTTAATTCGAGATGGCTACTCTTTTAAATCTGAGAATAATGGTTGTTCCATTTTTATGAGAGATATGTTTTATGGTCATGCTCCTATGGTGAATGGTTTATTCTTTATGAATCTCGAATGTGATGCTACACATGTTCATAATGTGAGTACCAAAAGAAGTAAAGTTGATAATGATAGTCCCACATACTTGTGGCACTGCCGCCTTGGTCACATAGGTGTCAAACGCATGAAGAAGCTCCATGCTGATGGACTTTTAGAGTCTCTTGATTATGAATCATTTGACACGTGCGAACCATGCCTTATGGGTAAAATGACCAAGACTCCGTTCTCAGGAACAATGGAGCGAGCAACCGACTTATTGGAAATCATACATACCGATGTGTGCGGTCCAATGAGTATTGAGGCTCGCGGTGGCTATCGTTATGTTCTCACCCTCACTGATGATTTAAGTAGGTATGGGTATATCTACTTAATGAAACACAAGTCTGAAACCTTTGAAAAGTTCAAGGAATTTCAGAGTGAGGTTGAAAATCAACGTGACAGGAAAATCAAGTTTCTGCGATCAGATCGTGGAGGAGAATACTTGAGTCACGAGTTTGGGGCACACTTAAGAAAATGTGGAATAGTTTCACAACTCACGCCGCCTGGAACACCTCAGCGTAATGGTGTGTCCGAACGTCGTAATCGCACTCTGTTAGATATGGTGCGATCTATGATGTCTCTTACCGATTTACCGCTTTCTTTTTGGGGCTATGCTTTAGAGACTGCCGCATTCACTTTAAATAGGGCTCCGTTGAAATCCGTTGAGACGACACCATATGAATTATGGTTTGGAAAGAAACCTAAGCTGTCGTTTCTAAAAGTTTGGGGATGCGATGCTTATGTCAAGAAACTTCAACCTGAAAAGCTCGAACCCAAGTCGGAAAAATGCGTCTTCATAGGATACCCAAAAGAAACTATTGGGTACACTTTCTACCTCAGATCCGAAGGCAAGATCTTTGTTGCCAAGAATGGGTCCTTTCTAGAGAAAGAGTTTCTCTTGAAAGAAGTAAGTGGGAGGAAAGTAGAGCTTGATGAAGTATTACCTCTTGAAACGGAAAATGGCGCAACTCAAGAAAATGTTCCTGAGGTGCCTGCACCGACTAGAGAGGAAGTTAATGAAAATGATCAAGATACTTCTGATCAAGCCCCTACTGAAATTCGAAGGTCCACAAGGACACGTTCCGCACCAGAGTGGTACGGCAACCCTGTCTTGGAAATCATGCTGTTAGACAATGGTGAACCTTCGAACTATGAAGAAGCGATGGCGGGCCCGGATTCTGACAAATGGCTGGAAGCCATGAAATCCGAGATAGGATCCATGTATGAAAACAAAGTATGGACTTTGACTGACTTGCCCGTTGAGCGGCGAGCCATAGAAAATAAATGGATCTTTAAGAAGAAGACATACGCGGATGGTAATGTGACCATCTATAAAGCTCGGCTTGTCGCTAAGGGTTATCGACAAGTTCAAGGGGTTGACTACGATGAGACTTTCTCACCGGTAGCGAAGCTGAAGTCCGTCCGAATCATGTTAGCAATTGCCGCATTCTATGATTACGAAATATGGCAAATGGACGTCAAAACAGCATTCCTTAATGGTTTCCTTAAGGAAGAATTGTATATGATGCAGCTGGAAGGTTTTGTCGATCCTAAGAATGCTGACAAAGTGTGCAAGCTCCAACGCTCGATTTATGGGCTGGTGCAAGCATCTCGTAGTTGGAACATTCGCTTTGATGAGATGATCAAAGCGTTTGGGTTTACACAGACTTATGGAGAAGCCTGCGTTTACAAGAAAGTGAGTGGGAGCTCTGTAGCATTTCTCATATTATATGTAGATGACATACTGTTGATGGGAAATGATATAGAACTCTTGGACAGCATCAAGGCCTACTTGAATAAAAGTTTTTCAATGAAGGACCTTGGAGAAGCTGCTTATATATTAGGCATCAAAATCTATAGAGATAGATCGAGACGCCTCATAGGTCTTTCACAAAGCACATACCTTGATAAGATATTGAAGAAGTTCAATATGGATCAATCCAAGAAGGGGTTCTTGCCTGTGTTACAAGGTGTGAAATTGAGCTCAGCTCAATGTCCGACCACGGCAGTAGATATAGAAGAGATGAGCGTCATCCCCTATGCCTCAGCCATAGGTTCTATTATGTATGCCATGCTGTGTACCAGACCTGATGTTAACCTTGCCGTAAGTTTGGTAGGAAGGTACCAAAGTAATCCCGGGAAGGAACACTGGACAGCGGTCAAGAATATCCTAAAGTACCTGAAAAGGACTAAGGAAATGTTTCTCGTTTATGGAGGTGACGAAGAGCTCGTCGTAAAGGGTTACGTCGACGCTAGCTTCGACACAGATCTGGATGACTCTAAGTCACAAACCGGATACGTGTATATTTTGAATGGTGGGGCAGTAAGCTGGTGCAGTTGCAAGCAAAGCGTCGTGGCGGGATCTACATGTGAAGCGGAGTACATGGCAGCCTCGGAGGCAGCACATGAAGCAATATGGGTGAAGGAGTTCATCACCGACCTAGGAGTCATACCCAATGCGTCGGGGCCGATCAAGCTCTTCTGTGACAACACTGGAGCTATTGCACTTGCCAAGGAGCCCAGGTTTCACAAGAAGACAAGGCACATCAAGCGTCGCTTCAACTCCATTCGTGAAAATGTTCAAGATGGATACATAGAGATTTGTAAAGTACATACGGACTTGAATGTAGCAGATCCGTTGACTAAACCTCTCCCTAGAGCAAAACATGATCAACACCAGAATTCCATGGGTGTTCGATTCATCACAGTGTAACTAGATTATTGACTCTAGTGCAAGTGGGAGACTGTTGGAAATATGCCCTAGAGGCAATAATAAAAGCATTATTATTATATTTCCTTGTTCATGATAATTGTATTTATTCATGCTATAATTGTGTTATCCGGAAATCGTAATACATGTGTGAATAACAGACACCAACATGTCCCTAGTGAGCCTCTAGTTAACTAGCTCGTTGATCAACAGATAGTCATGGTTTCCTGACTATGGACACTGGATGTCATTGATAACGAGATCACATCATTAGGAGAATGATGTGATGGACAAGACCCAATCCTAAACATAGCACAAGATCGTATAGTTCGTTTGCTAGAGTTTTCCAATGTCAAGTATCTTTTCCTTAGACCATGAGATCGTGTAACTCCCGGATACCATAGGAGTGCTTTGGGTATGCCAAACGTCACAACGTAACTGGGTGACTATAAAGGTAGACTACGGGTATCTCCGAAAGTGTCTGTTGGGTGACATGGATCAAGACTGGGATTTGTCACTCCGTATGACGGAGAGGTATCACTGGGCCCACTCGGTAATGCATCATCATAATGAGCTCAGAGTGACCAAGTGTCTGGTCACGGGATCATGCATTACGGTACGAGTAAAGTGACTTGCCGGTAACGAGATTGAACGAGGTATTGGGATACCGACGATCGAATCTCGGGCAAGTAACATATCGATAGACAAAGGGAATAGCGTACGGGGTTGATTGAATCCTCGACATCGTGGTTCATCCGATGAGATCATCGTGGAGCATGTGGGAGCCAACATGGGTATCCAGATCCCGCTATTGGTTATTGACCGGAGAGTCGTCTCGGTCATGTCTGCTTGTCTCTCGAACCCGTAGGGTCTACACACTTAAGGTTCAGTTACGCTAGGGTTGTAGGGATATGTATATGCAGTAACCCGAATGTTGTTCGGAGTCCCGGATGAGATCCCGGACGTCACGAGGAGTTCCGGAATGGTCCGGAGGTAAAGATTTATATATGGGAAGTCCTGTTTCGGGCATCGGGACAAGTTTCGGGGTTATCGGTATTGTACCGGGACCACCGGAAGGGTCCCGGGGGTCCACCGGGTGGGTCCACCTGTCCCGGAGGGGCCACATGGGCTGTAGGGGGTGCGCCTTGGCCTAATGGGCCAAGGGCACCAGCCCCACATAGGCCCATGCGCCTAGGGTTTAAAGGGGGAAGAGTCCTAGGAGGGGAAGGCACCTCCTAGGTGCCTTGGGGGGGAGGGAAACCCCCCTTGGCCGCCGCACCCCCTAGGAGATTGGATCTCCTAGGGCCGGCCACCCCCCCTTGGCCCTCCTATATATAGTGGGGGAGAGGAGGGACTTCATACCTGAACGCCTTGGCCTTTGGTTGCCTCCTTCTCCCTCTCCAACACCTCCTCCACCTCCATAGTGCTTAGCGAAGCTCTGCCGGAGTACTGCAGCTCCATCAACACCACGCCGTCGTGCTGCTGCTGGTGCCATCTCCCTCAACCTCTCCTCCCTCCCTTGCTGGATCAAGAAGGAGGAGACGTGGCTGTTCCGTACGTGTGTTGAACGCGGAGGTGCCGTCCGTTCGGCGCTGGTCATCGGTGATTTGGATCACGTCGAGTACGACTACATCATCACCGTTCTTTTGAACGCTTCCATGCGCGATCTACAAAGGTATGTAGATGCATCTAATCACTCGTTGCTAGATGAAATCCTAGATGATCTTGGTGAAACGAGTAGGAAATTTTTTGTTTTCTGCAACGTTCCCCAACAGATAGTAGCAAGATTCATCATGTATTTCATGTTTCTCAATTGAAGAAATGTGTGCGGCCTCCACTCAAGGTACACCATGAATTGCCTTCTTTCTGTTCACCTTTTCAAGTCCCTATCATGATTTTGCAACACCGCGTTCGTAGAGGTGGAAAATGTATGGTGGCTCAAGTTTTGATGGATTCGAGTGATGCTTCACCTTAAGAGGTGACTTGGGAAGACTTAGACTTCCTGAAGCAAACTTCGTGACGGTGTTGGCTTGGGTGCTAGCTGCTACTCAAGATCAGGGAATGTCGGCAACTCAGCAGGTGAAGGCAATGGAGTAGAAGAGAGGGACACACCAACTACAAATCGTGGGCCTGAAGCTTGGTCAACTCAACTGTGTCAACCATAGTGGCTTGCAGGCCCGAACCGAAACCGGGACCGTTTACCGGGTGTAACAGCTGGTACCAATATAGGAGCAAGTGTGCATCGTTTATAATTGGCTAGGAAGAAGGGAAGGCTTCGGTCGGAATTCATCCCTTGTAATCAAACTACCAAACTCGTTGTGATAGTGGATGGAAGGTTAATCAGCGAGAAACAACATTTCCATACGATTTGATAGTAAGGAGTGTGAGCATGATCCTTACAAAGTTCTAGTAAATCCTTTTTATATCCCATTAAAGTATAAAATTAATATCCATCGCGCATATTTCTCATGTATAACATATTTTGAATAGGTCAAAAATATGTTTTTAATACACATGCTTGTTATTATCAAAACATAAATAAAATACACATGCTTCTTTTTGTAAGAAAACATAAATAAATAATACCATAGCAGCACTCCGCCTCCGCCACCTCTGCTTACCCGAGACACCATTGTGCATTGACCAACACTGAATCAAAAAATCCACCGGTGCGCGACACGGTACCCAACCCCAAAATCGTGTAACTCCTAAATACAAATCTCTACTATTAATGAGGAATCTGTAGGTCATCGTTCGTTACCTCCCTTCCACCGATTGTAGGCCTCCCCCTCGATCATTTTTCTCTCTTCCCGACAATTTTCTCCCCTCCCACAGTTTTCCCTGCTTTATTGTTTTTTATTTCTTCCTTGGTCGTGGGTTCCTCTCTCCCACATGGTCGCGGGTTCATATCCATGTGCATATGGGAGATCTATGTTGTGCCGCATGGGGAGCTTGGAGTAACCAATAAGATACCAATTATGTTGGAAATATGATCACTTTTCGATTAATCTAATCCATGATTGAATAATAAACATGGCAATCACATTATGCAACTAATATCGATACCTAAGCATGTGAGCATGTACAATACATAGAATTGAAACATCAATAAACACAAAATATACGGCTAGCATATGAACAATCAAGTAGGAGATGAACAAATCATACCCTTCGGTTGGCCATGCCAACACAGCGGCGGCAACTGCCACCTCGGTGTCATCCATGACCTTTCTCTTGCCGGCTTCGGCGGCGGCCATGGGGTTGATTGTAGGATCAGAAGTATGTCTAGAGGGGGGGGGGGTGATTAGACTACTTGACCAAATAAAAACTTATCATTTTCCCAATTTTAGTCTTTGGCAGATTTTAGCTAACTTAGCACAAGTCAAGCAATCTTAACACAATTCAAGTAAGCATGCAAAGAGTATATGAGCAGCGGAATGTAAAGCATGCAACTTGCAAGAATGTAAGGGGAAGGGTTTGGAGAATTCAAACGCAAGTGGAAACACGGATGTTTTTGTCGTGGTTCCGATAGGTGGTGCTATCGTACATCTACGTTGATGGAGACTTCAACCCATGAAGGGTAGCGGCTGCACGAGTCCACGGAGGGCTCCACCCAAGAAGGGTCCACGAAGAAGCAACATTGTCTATCCCACCATGGCCGTCGCCCACGAAGGACTTGCCTCACTAGCGGTAGATCTTCACGAAGTAGGCGATCCCCTTGCCCTTATAAACTCCTTGGTTCAACTCCACAATCTTGTCGGAGGCTCCCAAGTGACACCTAGCCAATCTAGGGGACACCACTCTTCAAGAAGTAAAAAATGGTGTGTTGATGATGAACTCCTTGCTCTTGTGCTTCAAATGATAGTCTCCCCAACACTCAACTCTCTCTCACAGGATTTGGATTTGGTGTAAAGAAGATTTGAGTCGAAAGCAACTTGGGGAAGGCTAGAGATCAAGATTCATATGGTAGGAATGGAATATCTTGGTCTCAACACATGAGTAGGTGGTTCTCTCTCAGAAATGTAAGTTGGAGGTGTAGGTTCGTTCTGATGGCTCTCTTCACGAATGAAGAGGGGGTGGAGGGGTATATATAGCCTCCACACAAAATCTAACCATTACACACAACTTGCCAATCTCGGTGGGACCGAATTGAGAAACTCGGTCGGACCAATTCAACAAATCTAGTGACCGTTAGGATTTTCGGTGGGACTGACATGCAACTCGGTAGGACCGATATGGTTAGGGTTAGGGCATAACGTAATCTCGGTGAGAACGATTACACAAACTCGGTGGGACCGACTTTGGTAATAAGCTAACCAGAGAGTTGGTCAAGTAAACTCGGTGGCACCGGTTCGCTCATTTCGGTGAGGTCAAAATGTTATGAAAAGGAAATAGAGAGTTTACATTGCAATCTCGGTGGGACCGATCGCTCATATCAGTGGTACCGAAACGTTACGAAGGGAAACAAAGAGATTACAATCCCATCTTGGTGAGACCGAGATTCCTATTGGTGAGACCGATTTGCCTAGGGTTTGTTGCAGTGGCTATGACATCTGAACTCGATGGCGCCGGATAGAAAGAATCGGTGGGGCCGAGTTTGACTTTTGGTTTAGGTCATATGTGGATGTGAGAAAGTAGTTGAGGGCTTTGGAGCATATCACTAAGCGCTTTGAAGCAAGAACCTCATTAAGCAACACCTCATCCCGCCTTGATAGTATTGGCTTTTCCTATAGAATCAATGTGATCTTGGATCACTAAAATATAAAATGTAGAGTCTTGAGCTTTGAGCTTGAGCCAATCCTTTTGTCTTTAGCATTTTGAGGGGTCCACTTTTATCATCCATGCCATGCCATTCATTGAGCTTTCCTGAAATATTTATCTAGAAATAGCATTAGCTCAATGAGCTATATGTTGTTAGGAATCACCAAAACCAGTTAGGGATAGTTGCACTTTCAATCTCCCCCTTTTTGGTAATTGATGACAACATATAGATCAAAGCTTCGACAAATGATAATAAGATTGAAAAAAATTGTCACTTTGAGAAGTATGTGAAATGTGAGGGCTCCCCCTAAATTTGTGCATAGTTTAAGATTTGCTTTGGACTGCAAATGCACAATGAGTTAGGATCATGAGTTACTCTCCCATGTCACATACATCTTGGTGGAGCGCTCAAAATGAAAATAATTAAACACATGCACTCATCACCAAGCAAAGTGAATGATCATATAGAGATAAAAGGATAATGCCATCCAACAAGCATTAATGTAGCATAGCATATGATCAAACACATGATCATCCAAGTATCACACATGCATAAAGTATATCAAACAAGCAAACAAAGTTCAACCACCAAAACAAGAGAGAATAAAAAGCAATGTTCTCTCTCGAAGCCTATGATCTATACATTTTTCTCCCCCTTTGGCAACAAGTTACCAAAAAGTTCATAGAAAATGCATAGTACTAAATCGACTCTCAGGCTTGGTCTTCAGCTGGTGGTGTAGAAATAACGCCAAGGACGAAAGAATCAGTTGATGAAGATGGAGCTGGTGGAGTAGGTGCTGGAGATGGTGGCACTGAAGCTATAGCTGGTGCAGATGAAGTTGCTCTAGTGTCTGGAACAGTCACCGCAACAGATCTCTGTGCTCTGGGCACTCTAGCAAACGTATCAGTGGTAGTCTTGCCCTTCTTCTCCTGCATGTCATCCTGAAGTTGCTCAACAACTGACTGTATCTCAGTGACTTATATATCCAAGTCATAGAACTTCTGCTCCATGATCCTCTCCAGGCTCTCCTGGTTTTGAGTCAGGGTGGCCAATCCCTTCTCAATCCTCAGACTGGAGGCAATCAAGTAGCCAAGCTGATCTTGCTTTCTCTTCAGGAAATACTGAGATGCCTCATCAATGGTTGGCATCTTTGTAGCCTTTTCAGTCCTTGCCTTCTTCTTCTTCGCTTGTGCTTGCACAGAAGATGGTTCATTTTGATCCATAACCACTATGTTGTCCTCAAAATCTGGGTAGATGGGCATGTGTTCCTTGTCCAAGAGGTATGTGCCAGTGCCCATCTTGGAGTTGATTGTTGGCAATCCTGACAGAAGGTAATGTACTGATCCAAACTTGTGTGTTTCAATAGCAGCATCTGGGATCTCTCTGTACATATGTGCCATGGAGTTGTGATCCTTCTTATTCTTGGCATAGGCATCCAAGTCATCCTCTTTCTCCTTAGGTGCATTGATCAGATTTGCCCATTCTTCAACTGTTGATTGGTACCTAGTACCTTCAGACATCCAGACAATCCTTCCATCTGGATAGAAGTGAGCTGTGGAGTAGAACTGCATTATAAGCTCATCATTCCACTTTGTGAGCTTTTGCCCAACAAAGTCATCCACTCCACAAGCATTGAAACTCATACACTCCTGGATAATGCTCTTCATTTTCCCTTATATTTCCAGTCCACCCATCTCATATCACAGACAATTGGCTTCTTATCAAGCAGCACTGTCTCATAGAAGTCCTGATGTTCCTTTGTATGGAACCTGTAGTCCATAGTAGTCCTTCTCCTGACAGCATAGGGATCTGTCAACCTCCATTGTCTGAGACCTGCATCCTTCCCGAGCTTCATATCCTCAGCCACTGGGTGAGCATCATTGTGATCTGGAATTTTGGGCTTCAACTTCCTCAAGACAGTTCCTCATCATCTTCTTCTTCAACAGCAGCTTCAGGCACTGGGGCCTTGTTCTTCTCTCCAACAGGAATGTTCCTTGTATTCCTCTTGGGTGCAGCTTTAGGCTTTGGAGCAGCTGCCTTGGGAGCTTCTTTGGGTTTTGATGAAGCAGCCCCTGACCTGATGGCATCTCCCATAAGCTTCTGAGCTTTAGGTGCTGGTGCAACAACCTCTTCCTCTTCTTCTTCTTCTTCTTCTTCTTCTTCCATCATGGAAGGCTTTCCAACAACCCTGGCCATGGTCTTCTTGACCCTTTCCTTCCTCTTCTTCCCTTCTGCAGCAGCCTCTTTGGGTTCAGATTCCAAAGGTACTTGAGTGGAGGCTCTGGCTTTAGACATGGGAATTCTTCTTGCATGTGCTTTGGTCCTCATGCCAGGCTTAGTGGCAGCAGCTGTGCCATATTCCTTCTTGAGAACCTTCTTCTTGGAAGTGGCCTCATCCTCAATAGCCACATAGTCTTCATCCCCAGACTCTGAGGTTTTCTTCTTTCTGGCCCTGGTGGCTGCCTTAGGCAAGTTGCTGGGTGTGCTCCTACTACCATCATAGCTGCTAGAGGGACTAGTGCCCTCACTCATGTGAACCTGTTCCTCAGACTTGTTCTGACTATCACTTTGATCAGACATGTTGCAAATACTGACAGCAGACCCTGTGAATAGATATAGATGAGGTAGATAGGATGAGAATCACAAAATATAGATGTTTTTGCAAAAGAATGAGTCAAAAACTTAGTTTTAGTTTTCCACGGAAAGCATTTCGGATCTACCAATTTGTAAACTCGGTGATACCGAAGCAACTTTTGGAACCTAAACTAGTGAACTCGGTCAGACCGAGTCACAGTTTGGTGGCACCGAGACTGCTAGGGTTTCACAAAGTCCTGAACTCGGTCACACCGATTTGCAATTCTCAGTCAGACCGAGAATCACATGTGCAATGGCCTTGGCCAAATCGGTTGAACCGATTTCAACAACTCGGTTGGTCCGAGATGGTTTCGGTGAAAACCTAACCCTAAATTTTCAGTCCACAACTAAACTACGGAGTGTTTTCGCTGGATAAGATGATCTCAATCGTGGCAAGATACATGGCAAAACAATGTGCTAGGAATCGGAGTGAGATTAGCACAAGGATCAAGTCCATACCCTACTTCGACGATGGACTTGCTACGACGGCAATGGCAGAGATGATTCTCGTTGACGGCGGAGGAGACCAGCGGCGGGAGGCAGCTGGCAACGAGGAGGACGATCCGGAGACCCAGGGAGGCAGAGCAGGCTGAGCGCGGGCGAAAGAGTTCGGAGAAATTTCCAAATTTTCGCCCGTCGATATATATAGCCTGACCCTGTCGGTGTGACCGAGTGGAACAACTTGGTGGCACCGAGATGCATAACTGCAAGCAGTTACTGCAACTCGGTGTGACCGAAAAGTTCAAATCGGTTGCACCGAGATTGAAAACCTAGATCGACTTAGTGATCTCGGTATGACCAAAATGGAAGAATCGGTCAGACCGAAACGCACAAATAAGTTTTGGAAGTTTAAGTCTATGACAAATCGGGGACTCTGAGTGCTCCTCACACAGAGTGGTTCGAATCTGACTTGATCAAACTTTGTAATGTAGCATGAATAGAGTTTGAGACAATAAAAGCATAGATAGCTAGAGAAGGTTCTTAGGTATTCTTGTCCATCCACTTGGCAAAAGAAAAAAATCAACCAATCAAAACTACAAGTGGATGTCCTCGAATGAGTGAAATATGCAACCAACATGCTCACACAATAAGATGACAAATGAAATATGTGGAAAGCATGCATAACCATTCTAGCATCTATCAAGCAATTGGCGATGACTAGGTCATCTATATATGAGTATATTGACTTAGGAGTCAAATGAGAACATTTGATCATAGGTCATACTCATTGTTTAAGCTCAAGTGGGGTTACCACTTTTACATAATGCATTGATGTGTTCACATCATTAGAGTTGCTTTAGCTCAATTCTTAGAGTAAAGCTCCCCCTAGATGTGAGATCCCCCCTAAGAGGGATGAACTAACCTTGGGTTTTATCGATGATGACTTCATGTAGGTGTTGAAGATGTGGATGCTCTATGTTGATGTAGATCTTTTGGAGCAATCCTTTGGAGTGAGTTGCATTTTCAATACCTACACGGGTTAGTCCCACAAGGAACAAACAAGGATATCCATAGACATAGAGTGATGCACACACAAAATGATGTCTATGAAAGTATTAGGTTACCTTGCCCCTTGTCTTACCAACAAGAGGGTTTGTGACTCCATGAACTAGTGCAAGATGTGGAAGTTGATTGCACTTATCCTCGCCAAAATGATATGAGTGAAGTATGTTGGCGGAGTCACCCTCAAGAACTCTCTAGTTCTTCTTCTTCGGGATCCACATCATCTTGATGGGAATCCTTGGAGTTGTAGTCATACTTGATGAAGTAGAACTTGACGTAGTCTTGGGAACCCACTTGATCAAGGCCTTAGGAGCTTCTTCAAATGCATCAATCTCCTCTTGAAGCTTGTCCTTGCCTTTTTGCTTGTGGTCTTGTGGTGGAAGATCATCTTGAGCTTGTGTTCCTTTGAAGGAAGTAGGATCATACTTCTCTTGTTGAGGAACAAACTTCGTCTTGGGGTATTGATCTTCTTCCCACTCAACTCCATTGGCATTGAACTTTCATTCAAAACCAACACCTTGATTCTTCTGGTGCCTTCCTTGCTTGCGTACAATTTCCTCGAATTGCTTACTCCCGGCAAGGCTCTTGTAAACACCTTTCTCTATAATTCCCTTTAATAAGCTATTTTCTTGCTCAAGTGTAACTTGGCTAAGAGAATCATGAGTGGAATCAAGAGAACTACTAGAAGCAACAACATTGGATTTAACATGATTATTGTTACTACTAGAGGAAGAATCCTTCTTGTTCTTGTTACTAGACTTGACTTGAGGCATGTAAGTAGATAAGAGTAAACGCTTGGCAATGTAAGAAGAACTTTTCTTGCGAAGATCATCATTGATTGCCTTTAAGAACTCATGCTCTTGCTCAAGGTTGAGCTTTTCAAAGTGTAACTTCTCATGAGTCCTTAAAAGTTCTTGATGATCCCCTAAGATAGTTTCATGAGCTAACTTAAGAGTGTTTAGTTCTTTAGTTAGAAGCTCAATCTTCTCCTTATCATTGTCATTTGTTTTATCTTGATTAGCATGATTAATTGACGTTTCATCATAGTATTCATCACTAGAGTTGTCAATAAGTAAATCATCATCACCTAACAAGTCATCTTCATCACTATTGAAATCAACATACTCGGGGTGTGTTACCTTTGGGCCTTTAGCCATGAAGCATCTTCCAAGTCCTTCATTTGGTGAATCAAATATGTCGTAGGAGTTAGTTGACTCAAGTGCTAGACCGGTAACACCTTCATCTTGAGTATGTTCGGAGTCGGAGTGATAGCTTCTCTCGGAGTGATTGTCGGAGTCGGAGCCAGATACCCATTCACCAACATGACCTTGATGTCTTCGTTTTGTGTAGCTCCTTGATGACTTGTCCTTCCTTTCCGAATCCTTGCTTCTCCGGGATGTTCTTTGTTCATAACGATCATCTCTACTCCTTCTCTCTCTTGGTGGTGATTCTTCTCTTCTACTTCTTCTCTTAGGTGATTATTCTCTTCTCTTGTAGGGAGCCGTACACTCATTGGAATAGTGTCCGGGTTTTCCACAATTGTAGCAATTACGCTCTCGACTAGATCTTTTGTCATTGTAGGACCTTGACTTGGAGCTTCTCTCTTTGCTTCTACTCTTGTAGAACTTGTTGAAGTTCTTCACCATTAGGCTCAATTCTTCATTGAAGATTTGTTTCTCACTTGATGATGTGGGGGCTTCACATGAGGCTTTGTAAGCACCACTTGACTTTGTAATTGGGCATCATTTGGATCAATGTGCACACGGTATCATATTTTCCATCCAAAGCTTTTAGGATCTTCTTGATGATGAATTTGTTGGTCATCTTTTCACTTCCCAAGCCGACAATCTCATTTGTAATGAGAGCAAGCCTAGAGTACATTTTAGCGAAGCCTTCACCATCCTTCATCTTGAACTTTTCAAGTTGACTTTGAAGCACATCCAACTTGGATTCCTTGACGGAGTCGGTACCTTCGTGCATATCAATCAAAGTATCCCAAATTTCCTTTGCATTCTCAAGACGGCTGATTTTGTTGAATTCTTTGGGGCACAATCCGTAGAAGAGGATATCACAAGCTTGAGCATTGTATTGCAACATCTTCAACTCATCCGCGCTAGCTTCACGGTTCGGTTCTCTCCCATCAAAGAATTCACCTTGCAAGCCAATACACACAATAGCCCAAACGGCAGGGTTATGTCCAAGAATATGTATTTTCATCTTATGCTTCCAACTAGCAAAATTAGTACCATCAAAGTAAGTACCTCTACGGTGATAGTTTCCCTCGCTAGGCGCCATACTCTCCTAGGTTGTGAAACCAAGGCTATGACCACCAAAAGCTATGGAAATCAAAGCAAATGGAGACCAAAGCTCTGATACCACTTGTAGGATCGGAAGTATGTCTAGAGGGGGGTGATTAGACTACTTGACCAAATAAAAACTTATCCTTTTACCAATTTTAGTCTTTGGTAGATTTTAGCTAACTTAGCACAAGTCAAGCAATCTTAACACAATTCAAGCAAGCATGCAAAGAGTATATGAGCAGCGGAATGTAAAGCATGCAATTTGCAAGAATGTAAGGGGAAGGGTTTGGAGAATTCAAACGGAAGTGGAGACACGGATGTTTTTGTCGTGGTTCCGATAGGTGGTGCTATCGTACATCCACGTTGATGGAGACTTCAACCCACGAAGGGTAACGACTGCGCGAGTCCACGGAGGGCTCCACCCAAGAAGGGTCCACGAAGAAGCAACCTTGTCTATCCCACCATGGCCGTCGCACACAAAGGACTTGGCCTCACTAGCGGTAGGGCTTCACTAAGTAGGCGATCTCCTTGCCCTTACAAACTCCTTGGTTCAAATCCACAATCTTGTCGGAGGCTCCCAAGTGACACCTAGCCAATCTAGGAGACACCACTCTCCAAGAAGTAACAAATGGTGTGTTGATGATGAACTCCTTGCTCTTGTGCTTCAAATGATAGTCTCCCCAACACTCAACTCTCTCTCACATGATTTGGATTTGGTGTAAAGAAGATTTGAGTGGAAAGCAACTTGGGGAAGGCTAGAGATCAAGATTCATATGGTAGGAATGGAATATCTTGGTCTGAGCACATGAGTAGGTGGTTCTCTCTTAGAAAATGTAAGTTGGAAGTGTAGGTTCGTTCTGATGGCTCTCTTCACGAATGAAGAGGGGGTGGAGGGGTATATATAGCCTCCACACAAAATCTAACCGTTACACACAACTTGCCAATCTCGGTGGGACCGAATTGAGAAACTCGGTCGGACCGATTCAACAAATCTAGTGACCGTTAGGATTTTCGGTGGGACTGACATGCAACTCGGTAGGACCGATATGGTTAGGGTTAGGGCATAACATAATCTTGATGAGACCGATTACACGAACTTGGTGGGACCGACTTTGGTAATAAGCTAACCAGAGAGTTGGTCAGGTAAACTCGGTGGGACCGGTTCACTCATTTCGGTGAGACCAAAATGTTACGAAAGGGAAACAGTGAGTTTACATTGCAATCTCGGTGGGACCGATCGCTCATATCAGTGGTACCGAAACGTTACGAAGGTAAATAGAGAGATTACAATCCCATCTCGGTGAGACCGAGATCCCTATCGGTGAGACCGATTTGCCTAGGGTTTGTGGCAGTGGCTATGACATCTGAACTCGGTGGCGCCGGATAGAAAGAATCGGTGGGGCCGAGTTTGACTTTTGGTTTAGGTCATATGTGGATGTGAGAAAGTAGTTGAGGGCTTTGGAGCATATCACTAAGCGCTTTGAAGCAAGAACCTCATTAAGCAACACCTCATCCCTCCTTGATAGTATTGGCTTTTCGTATAGAATCAATGTGATCTTGGATCACTAAAATATAAAATGTAGAGTCTTGAGCTTTGAGCTTGAGCCAATCCTTTTGTCTTTAGCATTTTGAGGGGTCCACTTTTATCATCCATGCCATGCCATTCATTGAGCTTTCCTGAAATATTTATCAAGAAATAGCATTAGCTCAATGAGCTATATGTTGTTAGGAATTACCAAAATGACCTAGGGATAGTTGCACTTTCATTGATGCAGGGGAAGTAGTGGACACGGAGGAGGACGGAGACGGGGACGGATCGGGGGTGTTGGAAATATGCCCTAGAGGAAATAATAAAATGGTTATTATTCTATTTCCTTGTTCATGATAATTGTCTATTGTTCATGCTATAATTGTATTAACTGGAAACCGTAATACATGTGTGAATACATAGAGCACAACATGTCCCTAGTGAGCCTCTAGTTGACTAGCTCGTTGATCAATAGATGGTTATGGTTTCCTGACCATGGACATTGGATGTCATTGATAACGGGATCACATCATTAGGAGAATGATGTGATGGACAAGACCCAATCCTAAGCATAGCACAAGATCGTGTAGTTCGTTTGCTATGAGCTTTTCTAATGTCAAGTATCATTTCCTTAGACCATGAGATTGTGCAACTCTCGGATACCCTAGGAATGCTTTGGGTGTACCAAACGTCACAACGTAACTGGGTGGCTATAAAGGTGCACTACAGGTATCTCCGAAAGTGTCTGTTGGGTTGGCACGAATCGAGACTGGGATTTGTCACTCCCTATGACGGAGAGGTATCTCTAGGCCCACTCGGTATTGCATCATCACAATGAGCTCAATGTGACTAAGTAGTTAGTCACGGGGCCATGCATTACAAAACGAGTAAAGAGACTTGCCGGTAACGAGATTGAACGAGGTATGGGGATACCGACGATCGAATCTCGGGCAAGTAACATACCGATAGACAAAGGGAATTGTATGCAGGATTGATTGAATCCCCGACATCGTGGTTCATCCGATGAGATCATCGTGGAACATGTGGGAGCCAATATGGGTATCCAGATCCCGCTATTGGTTATTGGCCGGAGAGGTTTCTCGGTCATGTCTGCATGGTTCCCGAACCCGTAGGGTCTACACACTTAAGGTTCGGTGACGCTAGAGTTGTTATGGAAAATAGTATGTGGTTACTGAAGGTAGTTCAGAGTCCCGGATGTGATCCCGGACGTCACGAGGAGTTCCGAAATGGTACGACGGTGAAGATCGATATATTGGACTAAGGGTATTGGAGTCCGAAAGTGTTCTGAGGGTACCAGGCTATGGCCAGCATGACCGAAAGGTGTTTCGGGAGCCCCGTCAAGTGTTGGAGGGCCTCATGGGCCAAAGGGGAAGGGGAAAACCAGCCCACTAAGGGGTGGTGCGCCCCCCACACCCTTTCCCACGTTATTTGGGGAGGTGGGGCGTCTCCACCTGGCTTGGGAGGCAATCCTCCACCTGCTTGGCTTGGGGGGCAATACTTCCTAGGATTTTCCCTAGGGAGATCCAATCTGCTTGGCCTCCGCCCCCTAGGGGAAACCCTAGGGCGCCTCCCTTCTCCCCTTGCCCCTATATATAGTGGAGGGGTGGGAGGGCAGCCGCACCTCTTCCCTGGTGCAGCCCCTCCCTCCTCCAACTCTTCCTCCTACTCTGTAGTGCTTGGCGAAGCCCTGCTGGAGAACCACGAGCTTCACCACCACCACGCCGTCGTGCTGTCGGAGTTCTCCCTCAACTTCTCCTCTCCCCTTGCTGGATCAAGAAGGAGGAGATGTCCCCGGGCTGTATGTGTGTTGAACGCGGAGGCGCCGTCCGTTCGGCGCTAGATCGGATCTTCCGCGATTTGAATCGCCGCGAGTACGACTCCATCAACCGCGTTCTTGTAACGCTTCCGCTTAGTGATCTTCAAGGGTATGAAGGTGCTCATCCTCTCCCTCTCTTGTTGCTAGAATCTCCATAGATTGATCTTGGTGATGCATAGAAAATTTTGAATTTCTGCTACGTTCCCCAACAGTGGGCAGTCACGTTGAGACGCTCCCAAAAAAATCTTATCGTCCTTCTCCAGAGCAGGATCTTGAAGGACGGGTTCCGAAGGAATCTATACTCTCTCGACAAACGGTGCACGCGGTTGTTGGGATGGGATCGCCAGAAGAAGCACAATGAGAGGAACAATAGATGACAGCTAGGGTGCACAAGGAGGGAGGGAGTGTGTTGGCTGCACTAGCCAACGTGGCATGGGCTTAGACCATTAATTAACCATTCCTGACAGGAAAAATAAAGCACATATGTGTGAGATTGTCTCGGCTCATCCCTGCAACCAGCAGCACGCGCGCGTGTGTGGAGGTGGGCAGCGGAGAGGAGCGCACACGTACCACTCCTCTTCCCAACCTCGCAATGGCATGTGGTATGCAATCCTTATAAAGGGGTCTCAACTCTCTTCAGTTAGCAAGGTGGTACTAAACTTTTCACCACTGCCATACACCTACACGGGCCTTAGAGATTAATCAGAAATTATTGTCTTATACTCCCTTCGTCTCAAAATAAGTGTCTCAAGCTTATTACAAATACTAAGCTTGAGATATTTATTTTGAGACGGAGGGAGTATGAGCCAAAGCCCATATATAGTTCAACAAATTATTGGGCAGATATCTATGTTCATATCCTTGTGTGGTACTGTTGTAGTGGTAATAGTTAATGTTTCTTGCAAAAAAGGTAATAGTTAATGTTTTCTACTCCGTGTTGTTTCTTATTTTCACAATCTAGTGCAATTATATCATATTATACACAATCTTGCAAATTTATTTATTTTGTTTTACAAAATACTACTTTCTATCTCTGACTGTAAGTCAGTCTAATATAATTGTTCTAATACCGTTGTCGAGGACTTTCTGGAACAGATCCCATATTTGAAATATCGTTGATATTTCAAACTACAAATTTTAAGTCTAGTTGCAGGAACTCGAACTTTAAAATGCCTCCTTTTTATGCTCACTTCCTACACATACATTTAAGCTTCCATGTTCGTAGGCTCGATTGTTCGGTTCAACCTGCATAAATAGCATCAAGAAATCCTTCTTGAGGTACCTTGTCCCTATATTTCGTTCAACTTGTAAGAATGATGACCACCCTAAGCAACAGAGATCTCCTTTTACCCCGCAAAAGAAGTAGATTTGAATTTCTATTTATGTAACGCCACTGCTTGATTATGAAAATGTTAAAGTGACCCAAAGGATGTTTGACAAAAGCTTTTGGACTGATCATCTCAACTAAGACCAAATTTAACTGCCCTAAAAGCCTTACAACTAGGATGGCTTAATCGTGTCAACATCAATATGTCGGTAAAAGGAAAACATCTTTTTTTAGCATCAGTACAGACACAAGCGCTTATATACACGTGCATACACTCACCCCTATGAACGCACGCACGCACACCCTATCCCTATGAGCATCTCGGAGAGACTGAGCCGGTATATCATCTTGAGATTTACGAAGTCACCATAGGCGCCTCGTCGTCAACGGGAACGTCTCCTCCCACTGAAAGCGCATCGCCGAAAATCCTGAAATAAATCCAGGAATAATGCGAGCACCAGGATTTGAACCCTGGTAGGTTGGGGATACCACTGTCCACCTAACCATCTCAACCACAGGTCTATGGTGAGAAAACAACAACTAATAGTTATTACAAGAAAAAAGAGAAGACTCCAGCTAATGTGAAGAATGGATGAATCTCATGCAGATATTTATATTTCGAGTTCTGTCCCTGGTCATCTTTTCTTGTTTCATATTTAAACTGCATTTAAGTCTACTAGCAGCAAACAAAAACTATCGATCGACACGATGCATGATCAGGACGGGCACAGTAAGTCTATATCAGCAAAACCCGCTGATGACCTTATAGAGAACTTAAAGATATTCAGAAACATCCTGGGAAAGCCACAAACTGGGTCTACGGGATGATATTTTACTGACACCAAACGCCAGAAAGTTTTGCAGCCAGGCTTACATTCTAATCATAAGTTTTTGCAAAATACTGGAAGAAGCCAACCAGAGCTCCACCAAGGAAGGAAATGTCTTCTTCATCCAGCAGTGATCCGAAGCGAAGATCTCCATCCATGGCAGCTCTGAAAACTTCACCAATGATCATTTCAACCTTTTTTAGCCCCACTTCAGCACCCCTCGTTTTTCTTTGTCTGCGAAATAAGCCAATCATGAAGCATTTTAAAAATCAGTTTAATAGGCACACAAGGATAAGTAACCTTGTTTTCAAATATAGTGAACTACATGTTAGAATATGTATAGGATAGTTTCATTCAAGTTGTAATCTATCTCTATCTTCTCTTCTTTCTTCTCCTCCTCAATCTCTTGTACCGAACCAAACTAACCTGAGATCAATCTCCTGATCTCTTCTTGTACTCCAAGGCTTTGCCAGTATATATATAAACATGCGGCCCGAGACAAAGGGTTCAACGCTTCCAACCCAATTTACATGGTAATCAGAGCATCTTCCTCTTAGATCGAAGATCGCATCTAGCTACCTTCCCGCGGCCGAGATCATGTCTTCCTCCGCAGCCCTATCTTCCACCACGAGCGTGCTTTCCACCTCCATGGCCTCCACCTTCGCATCCTCATCTAGAAGTAGCGCTATCCCTCTCGGACCGCCCCCACAGGAGAAGCTAACAAGGGGAAATTTCCTCTTATGGAAGGCTGTCGTGCTCCCGCAAATCTGAGGCGCACAGATGGAGCACCATCTTGACGGGAAGAGCCAGGAACCGCCAGCCACCCTCACCATCACCAAAGAAGGAAAAGACGAACAGATCGTCAACTTCCCCCGAACCCTCTGGTACACGCAGCAGCAGCAACTCCAGGGGTACCTGATGGGATCTCTGTCCCATGAGATCCTCGCTCAAGTCGCCACCCTTCAGACCCCAGCGGAGGTCTGGAGCGCCATCAACGCCATGTTCGCTGCCCAGATCCAGAGTCAGGCCATCAACACCCGCATCAAACTCACAAATTTGAAGAAAGGTAACATGTCCATGGCAGAGTATCTTGGAAAATTAAAACCCTTACAGATGAAGTTGCATGCTGCACCGGAGTTCCTCTTCCTGATCCAGAGATAGTTTCCAAGATCATGGTGGGCCTTGATCTGGACTACAATCCAGTCGTGTCCGTCCTGTCTGCTAGGGTTGAGCTGGTCTCGGTTCAGGAGCTGTACAACCAGCTCTTGAGCTTTGACGCTCGCCTCACCCTCCTCCATGGCACCAACATCAGGCAGTCCTCCGTCAACTCAGCGGCTCGCGCGCGCGGCCGTGGGCGCGGTTACCAGGGGCAGAACCGCAACACCAGCAGCGGCGGACGTGGCCGCGGCAACTACCAGGGCGAGGGTGCTCGTTCTGGTGGTGGCAACTACTCTGGAGGCGGCGGCTTCAACAACAACACGGGAGGTGGTGGCTTCAACAACAACAACAGCCACCGCGCCTCCTCTAATCGCCGCCCTCGCTGCTAGCTGTGCAAAAAGTCAGGCCATGAGGTCATGGACTGTTGGCACAGGTATGATGAAGATTTCGTCCCCGACTCTCGTCACGTTGTTGCAGCCATACGTGAAGAAGGAGGAGGAGGAGACGGCGTCTGGTACGTGGACTCGGGTGCAACAGATCACGTCACCAACGAGTTAGAGCAACTTGCGCTTCGTGAGAGATACCACGGCGACGACCAGATTCACACCACGGCTAGTGGTGGAGGTATGGATATTTGTCACATTGGCCAAGCTTATATTAATTCCCCAACCTTAAACGTGATCTAGTTCTCAAAGACGTTCTTCATGTCCCACAAGCTGATAAAAACCTTGCATCAATGTCTTGCCTAGCCACTGATAATAATGTCTTCTTTGAAACTCACCCTCGTTACTTTTTTATAAAGGACCGGGCAACGAGGGAACTCCTTCATCACGGTAGATGCGTTGGAGGGCTCTACCCCATCACATCCGGAGCACTCAGTCGCAATCGTCGTCAAGTTTATTCTGTCACTAAACCCTCCTTGGAGGTGTGGCATCAAAGATTAGGACACCCATCATCAATCATAGTTAAGCAAGTAGTCAATAAAGACAAACTTTCTTTGTCACATAGTCAAAATAGTGAGTCAGTTTGTGAAGCTTGTCAGTGTGCCAAGAGCCACCGACTTCCTTATCCCAAGTCAAATAGTGTGTCTCCTGCTCCTTTAGAGCTTATTTCAGTGATGTATGGGGTCATGCCAGAGATACTTTTGGAAGAAATAAATACTATGTTAGTTTTATCGATGATTATAGCAAGTTCACTTGGATTTATTTACTCAAATATAAATCTGAGGTTTTCTCTATCTTCTAAGAATTTCACAAACTTGTTGAGAGGCACTTTAACAGAAAAAATTCTCACAGTCCAAAGTGACTGGGGAGGGGAGTACGAAAAACTCAACTCTTTCTTTCGTAGCATAGGCATTCAACACCATGTGTCTTGCCCTAATGCTCATCAACAAAACGGTTCTGCCGAGCGCAAACACCGTCACATTGTTGAAGTTGGCCTCTCCCTACTTGCTCATGCGTCTATGCCCCTAAAGTATTGGGATGAAGCATTTATTACAGCAACATATCTCATTAATCGCCTTCCAAGTAAAGTTATTGGCAATTCTACACCTTTGGAACGTCTTTATCATCAAAAACCAGACTACAACTCTCTCAAAACTTTTGGGTGTGCTTGCTACCCCAACTTACGTCCGTATAATCATCACAAACTTGATTTTCGTTCCACTCAATGTGTTTTTCTTGGCTATAGTAATTTACACAAAGGATACAAGTGCCTAGAAATTTCCACCAGACGTATATCTCTCTCTCTCTCGAGATGTAGTCTTTGATGAAACTCTTTTTCCCTTTGCCAAGCTTCATCCCAACGCAGGTGCACTTCTCCGTGCCAAAATAGCACTTCTTCCGGATCTTGACACACTATCTGATCATGGGGGTGAATTATCTAATGCTGACCATGTGAAAAAATCCGCAGAAAATTGCAACTCTAATGATATTTGTACAGATGCAGTTCATGATTTTATGTGGCCAGAAATAGCCAATACAGTCGTTGCTAATCGCGAGGAGGATCCTGGTGCGCGATCCCAGGCGAATCCTAGCGCCAGTGCCAGCGCAATCATTGGTGCCCGATCCGAGGCGGATCCTGCCCAGCTGCATGCAGAGGCGGCGCGCCTGGTGGTCGACAACGACCACGCGGAGCCCACCAGCTCAGGCGGGGCCGGGGGCGAATCTCCGTGGGCCACGAGTCTACAGCTTGCAGAGGTGGCCGACCGGGCGACAGGACTGGGTCCAGCCCACAGGCCCCGCTGCACACGTCCACCCATGTGGAATCCTGAGGCGACACGCGACCTGTTTCAGCTGGTGGAGCGATCCCGAGGCGGATCTCGTCTATAGAGGATCCGGCGTGCTATCCTGTGGCCGCTGGGTGTGTTCAGGACGCTGGATCTTCTATGGCTGCCTCCTCTGCTGCACAAATTATTCCTCTGCGTCACACACGATCACAATCAGGTATTACTAAAGAAAAGGAATACAAAGATGGCACCCTTAGGTATGATAAAAAACATGCTTTTCTCACTACTGCCGGTGAACCAGTTAATCTTGTTGATGCTCTTGCTCACAAAGATTGGAAAGAGGCCATGGATAGTGAGTATGATGCACTTATGAAAAATAAAACATGGCATCTAGTACCATCAAAAAGTGGAATGAATGTCATTGATTGTAAATGGGTGTACAAGATAAAAATAAAGTCAGATGGAAGTATAGACAGGTACAAGGCCAGATTAGTTGCTAAAGGCTTTAAGCAAAAGTTTGGGATTGATTATGAGGATACTTTTAGTCCAGTTGTCAAATCAGCCACCATTTGACTTGTCTTGTCTATTGCTGTTTCCAGAGGTTGGAGCTTAAGACAGCTAGATGTTCAGAACGCGTTTCTTCATGGTGTTCTTGAGGAAGAGGTGTTCATGCGGCAGCCACCAGGTTATGAAAACAAAGGTACACCACATTATGTTTGTAAGTTGGATAAAGCTATATATGGTTTAAAACAAGCCCCAAGAGCTTGGTATTCACGATTGAGCATGCAACTACAACAACTTGGATTTGTACCGTCCAAGGCATACACTTCCTTGTTCTTTTACAATAAAGGAAATGTCACTATTTTTGTGCTAGTTTATGTTGATGATATTATTGTTGCTAGCTCGAGTTCAAGTGCCACTACTTGCTTGCTTAAAGATCTTAAATTGGAATTTTCCCTCAAGGACTTGGGAGATCTTTATTACTTTCTTGGCATTGAGGTCAAACAGATAAGAGATGGTATACTCTTGACAGAGGAAAAATACACAGTTGACATACTCAAAAGAGTAGGTTTGGAAAAATGTAAACCTGTGAGTACACCTATCTCAACTTCTGAAAAACTTTCTGTTGAAAGTGGAGAGCCACTTGGATCAGAAGATGCAACAAATTACACAAGTGTTGTGGGTGCCTTGCAATATTTGACACTTACACGGCCTGATATTTCTTATGCTCTCAACAAGGTATGTCAGTACTTGCATGCTCCTAGCACTACTCATTGGACTGCAGTTAAGAGAATTTTGAGGTACCTTAAGTTTTTAGAGGGACTTGGACTTCAAATTACCAAGTCTTCTTCTATGCTTGTTACTGCCTACTCTGATGCAGACTGGGCAGGATGTATTGATGATAGAAGGTCAACTGGTGGATTTGCTGTATTTCTGGGATCCAATCTTGTGTCATGGAGTGCAAGAAAGCAGGCTACAGTTTCTAGATCAAGTACTGAGGCTGAATACAAATCTTTGGCAAACGCCACAGCTGAAGTAACGTGGATACAGACATTACTGTATGAACTTGGGATTAAAACTCCAAAAGCTGCCAGACTATGGTGTGATAACATTGGCGCAACCTATCTTTCAGCTAATCCTGTTTTTCATGCACGCACAAAGCATATTGAAGTTGATTTCCACTTTGTCAGAGAAAGAGTAGCTAGAAAGCTACTCGAGAATTAGTTCATTCCTACTGGAGATCAATTGGCTGATGGATTCACAAAGCCTCTCACTATGAGGAGGTTAGATGAGTTCAAGTACAATCTCAAACTTGGTTGAAGCTCATAAGGTTTAGATTGAGGGGGAGTGTTAGAATATGTATAGGATAGTTTCATTCAAGTTGTAATCTATCTCTATCTTCTCTTCTTTCTTCTCCTCCTCAATCTCCTGTACCGAACCGAACTAACCTGAGATCAATCTCCTGATCTCTTCTTATACTCCAAGGCTTTGCCAGTATATATAAACATGCGGCCTGAGACAAAGGGTTCAACGCTTCCAACCCAATTCACACTACAAACGGGAAGCAATTCGTTTCTGCAAAAGAAAATTGACGAAGGATTCTTCTTCACCAACCAACCTTACCCATGCAAGATCATCGATCGGGGAGGTCGTCGTGCTCAGTCAAGCACAATTTTACGACCACCGTGCCGCAAATAACATTGGTTGGGTCTCCGCCCGCTTCCCCCGGCCGCCAACCCTGCAGCTTGACCCTCTTGTAGCACGTCCGCGTCCCCTCTGCCAGCTTTGACTGGTGGTTGGGTCACCTCTTCTTCTCCATCCTCTTCTCCTCCGCCCGCTCGTCGGCGCTGTCGTCGTCCCCGAGCACCAGCGCATCCAACAGCGAAATCTGCGCCGCTCCGATCATCACGGTGTGGCGGGAGGTGTGCGGCTCGCCCGCGTGCAACAGCACCACACGGCGCGTGGCCTGGTTGATGAAGCTGTCCACGCGCACGGCATGGAGGCCAAAGGATAAGTCTCGCCAGCTCAAGCACAAGTTGATAGATCGCGTGAGGCGACCGCGGTGACTCAGGTGATCGCGGCGAGCCGGCCGCTGATGCCGGCGGATC
Source organism: Triticum dicoccoides (assembly GCF_002162155.2). Taxonomy (NCBI): domain Eukaryota; kingdom Viridiplantae; phylum Streptophyta; class Magnoliopsida; order Poales; family Poaceae; genus Triticum; species Triticum dicoccoides. The sequence goes on from NC_041387.1 coordinate 473,408,761, forward strand.
CATCTGCGAGGCGAGTAGGGGGGAGGTTCTGGACCGTTGCGGGTTCGGATGAGGACGATGACGACGGGGACCCCGCCGTCGGATCGCCGGTTGATTACTCGTCGTCGCCTTCTGACGTGATCTGTGAGGCGTTCAACCCCGGATACTCGGAGGAGGAGGTGGCCGCGCTGGTCTACGAGATTGTGCCGGGCGATGATCCGGCACGGATCGGGCTGTGTTCAGAGGATAGGGTGGAGGTTGGTTCGTCGGATCATTCACCGGAGGACGGCGGCGACGGCGGTTCGGCCTTGGAAAGGGCCACTACCTAAGGTATGCATCCAACCACTAACTTTGTCCAATTTCATTCCGCACGATGCTTGGACTAGGGTGGTTCGTAAGAAGAAGAAGAGGTTGGGGAGATCGGAGCTTCCAACACCGGCGCCGGTGAGCCGTGCGGCGGCCGGGATCCGGGCGGCTAGGGCGGCGCGTTTGAACGATCTACTGGGCTGTGATGGGGCGGTTCCTGCGCGGGCCGGCTGTGCACCTACGCATGGGTATGAGGCCCAACATGGGGGTGCGGACGTGAGGCCATCTGGTATGGTGTCGTCTGAGCGTGTGGCCCAGCGGTGCCTGGACGTGCTTCCCGTGCCGATCGACTTGTGCAGTGTTAGTGGTGATCGTGAACGAGCGCAACATGTCGCGGTTGAGTCAGAGCTCGTTGGGCTGGAGGATGATTGTGGGCCAACGCCTACAGGGTATGAGGCCCTGTTGGACGTGGAACCGATTGATACCGCGGGGGGGGGGGTGCATGCATGAAGCATTTCTCGCCTTCGCTGTCACTGCGACCTAGGTTTAGACGATCACCGCGCCTTCGCACCGCTGGAACTGGCCGGGCGCGCCGTATCCTTCCTCTTAGACCGATGGTGGGAGCTGGAGGGGCTCCTCCTCCTGGGAAGAGGCCGCCTCCCAATGGGGTGGGGCGGGCTGCGGGAGTGGCGCCGCCGGGTCCTGGCTCTGGACGGGGCACGGTGCCTCCGGGTCCGGGCGCTGGCCAAGGAGTGATGCCGGTGCCCGCGGCTGGCTCTGGTCGTGGTGGTGCGCTGGTTCCTCCTGCCGCAGCGGCGCGCGTGGCTACCGGAGGGACCATGGGAAGGCCGCCTCCTCCGACCATGCTGCCTGGCGGGCGGGGTGGACAGGGCGGTCCAGCCTCCGGTGTTAGGCCGCATGCCCCGGGAGGTGCGGCGGTGGTTGCGGGCAGGGGGACCGTGCCGCCTAGGCCCCCTGCACCGTCGGGTCCGGTGTTTAGACCGCCTCCGGCCGTTCAGAGCACGATGGCCGTGGTTGCGGCAGGCCGGGGAGCTGCGCCGCCTAGGCCTCCGGCACCTCCTCCTCATGTCATTGCTCGCCCGCCCGGGTCTATGGCTGCGCCCCGGGGACAATGGGGGGATGACGGTTACGATGCTTACGGGACGGGCCAGCACTGTGGCTCTTCTTCCATGGGTGGTGGCCGTGGTTATGCCTGGCAGGGCGATGGGTCAGTCGAGCGGCCTTTCTTGGGCCCTTCAGGTGGCTTCGTTGAGGGACCCTCGGATCCGAGTCATCAGCAGCGACAAGGGTACAGAGGCTATCGGGGTGGTCGGGGAGGCCGAGGGGGCCGTTACCGTCCACGTCCCCGCCACCACCTGTTGTTGTCGACCAGACAACTATCGACGGGGCTGCCGAGGAGCCTCTATTGCCTGGACACGCTATGAAGGTGGTGACGGCTCTTGCCTCTATGCAGGTTCCTAAGAACGAGGTTATGACTGATGTGTCTGCGGAGCTGTCAGATAGGTCTGAGGCTGATAGGGCATCCAAGTGGGCACGTAGGAAGGAAAAGATGCTTCTTTTTACTGGTGCGGAGACAAGGGTCACTTCATTGCGGGGTGTGTGGCTATGTTATGTGATACCTGTGGTAAACTGGCACACGATTCTGGGGAGTGTCCATTGCTGCGAGATCAGGCACCGTCGCTTATGATGTATGGAGTGTACTGTGCTGAGTTAACTTTTTTTGAATCTCCCAATGAGCGCGAGGTTGCCGATGAGTTCATGAGTATGACCACGGGGATTGTCAAGGTTACCCGAGGGGAGGTGGCTGAGACACAAATCGTGTAGAGGCTCCGTGAGTTGGCTCCTGGGAAGTTCCAGTGGGACCTTGTCAGTATGGCTGATAGGATGTTCAGGGTTGAGTTTCCTTCTGTAGAGGATCTGCAGAGGTTGTTGAGCTTTGGTATGTGTAAGGTGCCGGGAACGGATGGTATCCTTGAGTTTCAAGAGTGGAAGCTTGTTGAGCCTCAGGGTAAGCCGCTTACTCAGGCGTGGCTGCGATTCTCCGGGGCTCCCTCTAGGCCGCTGCAGGATGCTTGGGTTGTGGCCAGTATGGGCATCTTAGTAGGGAAGCCTGAGCGTGTGGACATGGAGTTCACCAGAGCCCATGGGACTGCTCGGGTTTTGGTTAGTATTTTGAACATTGAGTATGTCCCGGATGTGGTTAAGTGGGCTTATCAAGGCAGAGTCTATGATCTAGATATTGAGTTTGAGGATGAGAGCCTTCTGGTTGCACCGGCTCATGACTCTGATATGGATATGCACGAGAGTGATGGCGGAGCGGGGGTACGGGAATCGCCGGTTGAGGACCCTGGACGACAGTCCAAGGGGCCAGGGCCCGAGCTGGTGTCGACCGGGGATGGAGCAGTCTCACCCACCGTGGTACCTTCGACGACTCTGAGATTTGGGTCTTTTGAGCCTCACTCTGCTCCCCTGAGGCTCTGGAGTGATCGGGTTGAGTCCGAGGAGGCGTTTGAGCTTGAGCTACCGGCTTTGGGGTTGGAGGGTGCTGTGGGCACGACGCCTGGGGGTCGGCAGGAGGCCACTCCCCTTCGTGCTCAGCACATGATACTTTCTCAGGAGGTGCCGCAGCTTCTCGTACCTAGCTTGTCGGGGAGTGACCTGGGGCAGGCGGCCTCGGGTTGCTCTACTATTGCTGAGGAAGGAGACTCGGGGCAGGTGGCTTCCGAGTCTTTTTCTTCGCCGGGAGGGGGTCTGGGGCAGGTGGCCTCGGATAACTCTTCCCCCGTCGCGTCTGCCTGTCGGCTGATGCCGGCTTTACTTTCTGGAGGCGGCTCGGGGCAGGTGGCCTTGGAGCCTCCTTCTCTTCCGGGACCTGTGCGGGTGGCTTCACCGGTGCTGGGTGGGGAGCGAGGGTAGGTGGCCCTTGTTCGGTCTCCACCACCCACCATGCCGGTATCGCCAGGCGGGGCACGCCTCGAGTCGGCGGTGAGTGCTTTTCCTCTCTCGGGCAAGGCCGTGGGTGAGCCCGTGCAGTTGGATCGGCCTGTTGGTTGGGGAGCGGCAGGAGGCCGGACCCCGACCGCGATCTCTCGAGAGGAAGTCATCGTGTTTGGAGGGATTCAGGATCCGGTTCCTGAGGGGCGCCGGATGAGCGGACGTCTCCAGACCCAGCCTGATGTGGACGATATTCAACAGCGGTGCGCCATGAGGGCGACCAAGCTTCGTGACGTTGAGGTCACTACTGGTATGTCGGTCAATACCTCTAATTCCATTTTGCATTTTTCGAATGATGAGATTGTTCGAAATGCAAATCAATTAGGAGTTTCGTTGGATAGTAATGAAACTGAAATCTCTAATTCAGTTAATGATCTTTTAGACCTAGAGGCTGAGCGGGCCTTAGAGATGATCCGTAATATTGCGGCTGTTAAACCTATGAGTGATTCTGAGGTTGATGCGCTCGGGGTCAGGGTACTAGACAACTTTTGTGCGCATCTTATGCAACCTAATACTGATGAGGATGTTCAGGCTGAGTCTACCGAGTTAGTGTTGGCTAGCCCGTCTGAGACTGGTTGTGAGGACCAGTTGCAGAGTCAAACGGTCCCCAAGCGGAAGTGGAAACAGAAGGTATACCCGGTGTCCGCAGTGCGTAGGAGTGCTAGGATCCATACGGCAAAAAAATTCCATGATGATCTATGAAAGGAATATTCTGGAATAGCGGAGGTCTAAAAGACTTGGCTAAACGAAGGTTTCTTGCTGAGGCGTCTGTCGAGCATTGTTTAGATTTTATAGCTCTATCGGAGACAGGTAGAGATAACTTTGCGCCTCAATTTCTAAATACTTTATCGGGGGGTATAGATTTTGATTGGCATTGCTTGCCACCGAGAGGGAGGTCGAGTGGAATCCTTCCCGGAATTAGGTGTGAAGCGCTTGAGGTTCGCAGCGTGGTCATGGGAGACTTTGCTGTTAAGTTTAGGGTGCGATCGAAGGTTGATGGGTTTAATTGGGCTCTTGTTGCGGTATATGGTGCTACACAGGCCGAGCTCAAACCTGAGTTCTTGGCTGATCTTGTTCGGATTTGTGGCTCCGAGCAGTTGCCCATCCTGGTGTGGGGGGGGGTGATTTCAATATCATTAGACGGTGTGATGATAAGAACAATGATAATTTTTATGGACGATGGTCGTTCATGTTCAATACTATCATTGAAAGTTTGGACCTGAGAGAAATTGAGCTCTCGGGTAGAAAGTTTACCTGGGCGAACGCGATGCCAAATCCGACGTATGAGAAGTTGGACCGAGTGTTGGCTAGCGTCGATTGGGAACAAAAGTTTCCCCTGGTGACTGTCCAGGCCTTGTCCCGTGGTATTCTGACCATACGCCGTTATTTGTCGACTCTGGTGCACCCACACACCCAGGGAACAAAAATGTGTTCTCATTTGAGATGGCTTGGTTTGAACGAGATGGCTTCCTGGATCTCGTGGCCAGAGAGTGGGCTAAGGATTCAGGAGGGAGGACCGCGATTCAACGCTGGCAGAATAAGATTAGGCACTTGAGGAGTTTCCTACGTGGGTGGGCTAAGCATCTGAGTGGGATTTATAAGGTCGAAAAGGAAAAGCTCCTTGCCCTTATACAGTCTTTGGATCTAAAAGCGAAAACCACGATATTGCCGGCTGCGGAGTTTCATGCCAAGCTCGAGGCGGAATTGCGGCTGAAAGAACTTCTTAGAGAAGAAGAGTTGAAGTGGGCGTTGCGGGCCAAGGTCCGGCAAGTAGTCGAGGGGGACGCGAACACGCAATTCTTTCACATGATCGCTAACGGTAAGCATCGAAAGAATAGGATCTTTCAGCTTGAGCAAGATGAGGGTACGATTGTAGGATAGGAAAACCTAAAATTGTACATTACCGAGTATTACAAGCAACTGTTTGGCCCTCTAGAAGAGAACTGTGTGTCTCTGGACGAGTCAAGGGTTGAGGATATTCCTCAGCTCACAGTGGTGGAGAATGATATTCTTGCGGCTCCTTTCTCGGAGAAAGAGGTGCTGGAGGCCGTCTCGCAAATGAAGAATAACAAAGCACCGGGTCCTGATGGTTTCCCAGCGGAATTTTATAAGAAGTGCTGGCATATCATTAAAGGGGATTTGTTGCCTATGTTTAATGATTTGTTTGCTGGACAGCTTCATCTTTTTCAGCTCAATTTTGGAACGATTACCCTTCTTCCTAAGAAAACAGAGGCTGTGAAAATTGAGCAATTCAGGCCAATCTGTCTTCTTAATGTTAGTTTCAAAATTTTCACCAAGGTCGGGACCAATAGACTCACACAGATTGCGCATACTGTTGTGCACCCTACCCAATCTGCTTTCATGCCAGACATGAATATCCTTGAGGGGGTAGTGGTCCTTCATGAAACGCTCCTTGAAATCCACACGAAAAAACTGGATGGGGTTATTTTCAAAGTGGATTTCGAAATAGCGTACGACAAAGTCAAATGGCCATTCCTTCAACAGGCCTTGCGTATGAAGGGTTTTGATGAGGCTTGGCGACGCTAGGTAGAATCCTTTACGAAAAAAGGGAGTGTTGGAATTAAAGTAAATGATGATATTGGGCACTATTTCTAGACACACAAGGGTCTGAGGTAAGGAGATCCAATGTCCCCTGTTTTGTTCAACATTGTGGTTGACATGTTGGCAATCCTAATAGGTCGGGCAAAGGAGGCCGGCCAGGTGGGAGGCTTGGTGCCCAACCTAGTTGATGGGGGGGGTGTCCATTCTGCAGTACGCTGATGATACTATCATCTTTATGGAGCATGACCTGGCAAAAGCGAGAAATATGAAGCTGGTGCTTTGCTTATTTGAACAATTGTCTGGGTTAAAGATTAACTTTCATAAAAGCGAATTGTTCTGCTTTGGTAGAGCCAAGGAGGACCAGGAGGCTTATCGGCAATTGTTTGGATGTGAATTAGGGGCTTTACCTTTCACCTACCTAGGTATACCCATTCACCATCGTAAGCTTACAAACCGAGAGTGGAAATGCATTGAGGATCGGTTTGAAAAGAAACTTAGTTGCTGGAAGGGCAAACTTCTGTCATATGGAGGCCAGTTAATTCTTATTAATTCGGTGCTCACGAGTATGCCGATGTTCTTACTATCTTTCTTTGAGGTTCCAGTTGGGGTTAGGAAAAGACTGGACTTCTACCGATCAAGATTTTTTTGGCAGAGTGATGAACTTAAGAAAAAGTATAGACCCGCCAAGTGGGATGTCATTTGTCGACCAAAGGACCAAGGGGGGTTGGGTATCGAAAATCTTGAGGTCAAGAACAGATGCCTGCTTAGTAAGTGGCTGTATAAGCTTTCGGGTCCGACTGATGCAACTTGGGCACAGATTCTTCGTAACAAGTATCTACAGTCCAAAACTTTGTCACAGGTGACAGTGAGACCAACTGATTCGCCGTTCTGGAAGGGGCTTATGAGAGTCAAGGCAACTTTCTTTAATAGAACAAAGTTTATTATCGGTGATGGCAATGACACGTGTTTCTGGGAGGACACTTGGCTGGGTGATACACCATTAGCAATACAGTACCCAACCTTGTATCGTATTGTCCAGCGACGTGATGCGCTAGTTGCAACGATTATGCAGTCCACTCCCCTTAATATACAGTTTCGGCGGGTGCTTGTTGGTGAGAGATGGGAAGCTTGGCTCCATCTGGTGCGTAGACTGATGGAAGTCTAGCTAGCTCAACAGTCCGATCAGCTATGTTGGAAGCTTACTAGGAATGGACAATTTACTGTAAAGTCGATGTACAACTATGTCATCAACTCCACTGTTATTCCTAGTACCAAACATATGTGGAAAGTAAAAGTGCCTTTGAAAATTAAAGTGTTTATGTGATTTGTCCATAAACAGGTAATTTTAACAAATGACAACTTGATCAAGCACAATTGAACTGGATCTACTAGGTGTAGCTTCTGTGATCATGACGAGACCATTAAGCATCTCTTCCTTGATTGTCCTTTGGCGAGAATTCTGTGGCGCTCTGTGCAAATTGCTTTTAACATTACTCCTCCGAGTACGGTTGGGTCGTTATTTGGAACGTGGCTGGATGGGATAGAGTCCGATACAGCTAGACATATTCGTGTAGGAGTGTATGCGTTGTTATGGGCAATTTGAAACTGCAGAAATGATTTGGTTTTTAACAGAATAACTACTATTCATTTTTTGCAGGTTATATTCCGTGCTACGGCGCTGATCCGTATGTGGTCCTTACTCACTCCGACAGAGGCCAGGGAGCGTTTGATTACTGGATCTGTCCGGTGGGAGATGGTAGCGCGGGATATCTTCAACCGGTTTGGTTGGCGGTCATGTAATAGGATAGACAATTAGTTTTCCTATCTTTAGTTTACCAGCCGGTTGTGGCTTGTGGCTTTTTCTTGGTTTAGCATCGAGGCTCTAGGTGAGCTTGCTTTTATTTTTGTTGAAGAGTACACGACTTTATTGAACCTATTTTATTTATTGAGGTGGCCGTATGCATCATTCTGATGCAGAGGCCGGGGAGTCCCCTTTTTAAGAAAAAAAAAGTCCGTGAAGTATTCCATGCCTGCCTTCCACTTATTTATATCGTCAACTTTAACGGGGAGCCTCAACGATTTTATCTGCTCGCTGCCGACAAACACATCCAGGCAGGTGAACCGCTTCCACCCCGGGCCCTCGTAGCCGCTCATCTCCGGCCACTTGAGGGTGATACACAGCAGCAACTGGCGCCGGCGGGGTACACGCAACCCTCTCGTGAGGCGAGGTTGCCGTTCGTCGAGCTCCTCTACCATGTTGGCTTGCCGCCGCGCCATGAATCAATCGCCGGAAGAGACTTTGCCGGGAGTTTTCTAGGTAACGACCACAGTATCTATTTGGGAATGAAAACGGAAAAATCCTTTTAAATACCGGTAAGATATGGAAGTGTAGGCTAACCGAAAAAAAAAACAGAGTCTCATGCATGCAAGATTAACCTTTGTCTTATATCGTACTCCCATAAAAGCATAGTCCAGCTAAAAAAGACGTGTTCACTCAAGAAATATACATATACATAAAAAAACAAATATACAATCTGCCTACCAACTAAAGGAAGATATTTAAGCAAGGAGGTAGAGGACCTCCCATGTGCATTATTACTCAGTGTTAAGTTTATGGCAATTGTGCTATTTGCCCAGGCCGTTTTATCTTTGGAAAACGCTTGCCTACTACACGTCGGGTGAATCGTTCCGCCGGTCGCACTCATGCCGTATGATCCGCGTGGATCTGACGCGCGCGTCCCTTGCCACGTGCGCCTGGGGCCCACAACCGTCCCACCGCTCCACCCTATCTCCTTTGAGCTTCTTCCACCTATCGTCTCCAGTCCTTTGTTTTTCTTCCCCAACTGTGTTGCACCCAACCTCTCACCTCAGCAAGCTGCTGAGTTTTTCCTGCCAGAGCCGCTAGTCGCCGCCGCGCTACTGCGAGGGCTGAGGGGGGGGGGGGGACGCACCGGAGTGCTGCAAGCCCCATTGTCATCATTTTTTTCTCCGTCGTCATGTCCACGGTTGCTTGCGGCCATGGCTGTCCCTATCCTCGTCTTCCTCCCGCGCGGTCGTGAGCTACGACCGGCGACTTTTGCTGGAACTAGTGTGTTTTCTTGCTCATCGGCGGTGTTGCATCCGGCCGTCACGTTTGCTGGAACCGCATGCAGAGATGCTGGAACCGGCAACCTCTGGTGCTGGAACCAACGTTCGCTCGTGCTTTCGATAGTACTTCGGCGGTGCAGAGCTACGACCTCGCTACGAATAGTTGCAACCATCCATGGCGAAGCTGCAACCAGCGGGAGGCCATCCTGGCGGATGTGACCACACCCCAACGGTGGTGACCACGATCGGATGGATATGCGACGCACACAGTTGTAACCATTTTTTTTTACAATCAGCCCCAATTTTTGCTACTACCATCTTCAGATTTTGCTGGAACCAAACCAATTTTCTGCTACCACCGTCTTTATTTTGCTGGAACCGGTGACTCATTTTGCTTCCATCGTGTTGTTTTTTGCTGGAACTGGTGTGTCATCTCTTTTGCTTCCACCTTGTCGCGTTTTTTTGCTGAATGAAGCTACGACAGAGGTGTCGAAAGCTGCAACCGCCTCCTGGAGATGCTGGAACCGGCAACAACAGATGTTGGAACTAGTTGCCATGGGCGCCATGAGCTCGTTTTTTTGCTACAACCGGCGTCAACTTTTACTAGGGGGCGGCGACCGGCGGTGCTTTGAGGGTTGGTCGCGCTCACTCATCAATGGCAGCGGCGCCGGCTGCTCCTTTTTTCCGCTGCGCTCGCGAGATTCGTTATTTTGGAAGAAAGGAATCTCATGAGAGCCCGATCTGACGGCTCTACGTAGCTGGAGCTGACGGCTGCGGTGCGACCGGCCCAAATTTGGGCCGGCGCGGCGGCGCAGATCATCGCCCTCCCTTCCCGCCATCTGATCTGGCCACATAGATCTTGGCACAAATCGCCTTGTTAGCTCTCTGAAAGGGTTCGGTGCAAATAATCTCTTGGCAAACATCCTTTTTATATTATTTTTCCTTCATAAAAAGTGCAGAACTAGGGATCAAACTCACGACCTCCTACAATTTAGCCACGTGCACACATCAGTTGGGCTAAAGAGGTGTTTATGAGCACTTTGCGCTCAAACACCTATTTATATATTCGAGTTAATTTGTTTTTAAATTCATTTTTTCATTTAAAAAAAAACTAAAAATCCAAAAAATTTGCCATCGTTTGATAGAATAAAAATCCCTATTTTTTAGTGGCGTTCTTTTATAAACTTGCCATGTGCATTTTTTATTATATCTAGCATGGCAATTTCCATGTCTTTTCTAATGCCCCCGGAAAAAAAATTAAGAGCAAGGCATTCTAATAATTAGTAACATGTCATTTTTGTTATTAACATAATGGTAGTTTTATTATTAAGAGCATGGCATTTTTATTATTAGTAAGATGGCATTTTTATTTGTCAAAATGATGGCATTTTCATGGTCAAGAGCATGGCATTTTATTATTAATAACATGCCTTTTTTTATTATTAGGAGGATGGCGGTTTTATTATTAATAGGTGGTTTTTTTAGAGCTTCGCATTTTTATTATTGTTGACATGGCATTATGAAGAGAATGGCATTTTTAATGTCAAGAGGATGGCACTTTTAATGTTGAGACGATGTCATTATTTGTTTTTAATTGCATGGTAGTTTTTGTTGGTCTTATCCAAGTAAAACATTTTATCTAGAGGATGGTGGTTTTATGAAGTAGCACAATTTTTTTTCTAGATCATAGCCGTTTTATAAATTTGTGCACTTTTTTTCTTCATGGCATTTTTTATATAGAGGACGACAATTTTAAAGTTTAGCATGGCAAAACAAATTCTAGATCACTCAATTTTAAAAATAATTAACATGGCAATTTAACAAAAAAACACTTAAAATTGGCCTTTTGGGTCTTGGGGGTCGCCCTGGCCTGCCGTCATGGCAAACAACCAGAAATGGTCCCTGGGGGTGCTCCCCCTGCCGAACAACCATTAGATCAGAGCTCTCCCCTAGCGATCGGTCGCCAGATATTAGGGTCCAAGGGGGGAGGACGAAAGCCTGTTTTGAGAGAGGTAGAAGAACAAGTGTGGCGATTCGGTGTCTAGGTGTAGATGGAGGTAGAAGAATGAGTGTGGCTATTCGGTGCCCAGGTGCATTTGCACCTGGGTATGAATAGTAAAAACAAATAAAATACTTGTAAAATTTGGAAAACATCTGAATTTTCTTGGCATCCAGGATGTTTAAATGCGTAATTTGTGTGCAAAAGTTATGGTCTTTGGAGATCTAAGGAGTCATGATAACAAAATTGGATGTGAAAGAAAGTTTAAAAAGAGCACTATTTGGACCTGAATTTGTTTTTTTCCCTGAAGTCCTCGAATGTCCAAACACCACAAAAATACGCACACTTCTTGCTCAATGCCAGAAATATTTAGAACTTTTTTTAAAAAAATACTATTTTTTATTTATTGTTCATCGGATGTAGATGAGTCCGGCTTACACATGAATTTCAGGTAGAGGAACAAATTATTAAGCGTTTACTCAAGAAATATACATACATTAAAAAACCGCATCTAACCAACAAACTCCTACTAGCTAGAAGTCCCGAGCCAAATAGTGAAGGCCCTAATCACTCGGTTCGCCCTTCCTTAAAAAGAAAGCTCCATTCCCTCCGCTCACACATGCGTGGTCCCCACGTGCAATATGTGTGTGATCCGCTCCTGGATCACACGGTAACTACCCTCTGGGATTCTCGCACTCCCACACCCTAATTCGTTGTAATCCATTTCTCATGATGTTTTCATGCTCCTTGCATTGGAAATCTCCTGATGATGGCACCGCACTAGGTGACAAAAGCATGAAAAAAATCGATGTGCGGATTAGCATCCACTTATTGTTTCCCATTCCCTCACCGCCTCCCTCTCAAAATTGGTTGCATTATCCTCCCTGTTTGCTAATATTTGATCTTTGCTCATCCACGAAAAGTTGATCGTATGAAAGCAGAGAGTTGGCCCCTTAAGTCGAGTTTATCGTCTAGCTACACACTGAGGCCTTCTTTCCACCGGTGTGTCCCTCTCTGCTAGTGTGTGGTATCTATAGCCATCTCGTCCTTGACTTTTCTAGAAGAGTGTGGTCGTGATCGCGATGTGCGCTCTGTCTAGTGCGATAGATACTTCAGACTGGTTAATTTTGTAGGTCATGAAACTGATAAACGCTTTCTCCAAGATAGTGTGTGAAGCAATGATTGTTGATTGTGCATGCAACATGAAATATGAGAAGTGAGGCAATACCACCTGTTAGAAAACTCGAGGCACAATCAATCAATGAGGACAAGCAATCAAGACATGATACGCGATTTGCTGATGAGGTTCAGGGACAACCTACTTCCTGAGACATACATATGGGTGTTCTTCCCTATGTACTGCATTGGCATAGTACACCCAACTACACAGTTCTCTGAAGACATTAGATAGTACCTTCGACTCGACCACGGTGTAGTCCATTCACTCTTGCCATGAGCACCCAAACCATCGTGATTAAGCCCTTAGTCGCGATCTATTTCTAGCCTACTAAAATTTTGCTAGTCTACTTGGCTACCCATTGTGCCAGCACGGGATATGTTCGACTCGAACATCTAATCATCCGTAAATTATAAGTCCAATTATAGCACAACTCATGGGCATACTTGAGATAGTTCTAGCAAACTTTGCCTTGGCAGATATATCGTGGACATCTTTGAACAATCATGCACGAAAGCCTTGGCAGATATATCTTGTCTAACTTTGAACATGAATTATGCGCTCCGCTACTACTTCTTTGACTATATATAACTCCGCTTGCAACTGTGGCCCTTTTCCCCATCAGTCAATACTCATTTGATGAGTAAGTTCTTCCGCTCATGTTTTGCATTCGCAATCGCAATGTCATCGCACATCGAGCATAAAGTCTGTATCCGACAACATCATGGTAGGAGCACTCTGATAGCTTCTTCTCCGGCCTATGGTAAAATAAACAAGGCACATATTCTGTACACATATAAGAGTTACTTGAACTCATCATCCTCGCTCTTGTTGACAACCTTTTGAAATTTGAAACACGTTCATTAGTCATCAAGAGTCAAATTCGTAGTTGCCTCATTATTATTTTTCTAGGTAGTCTTTTACATGTCCGGTAGCTATACCGTATGTACACTCGAAGACTTGGACATTTTAAACGTTCCACCACTTCCTCAGACTCTCTAAGGTCAACTCATGTCCATCTTTCGGGCCGATGGACTTGGTCAACGGTTTGACCCTGGCACTCGCCAACACAACTTTAGCACCTTATGCACACTTGTGTGACCACATATTTGACCTCAAGTGCCGCTTGGCCTGTCGATATGTTTCATGCTTACCACATGCCTTAGCTATCACCGTGTCAGGTCTCCGATGTCTGGTTGAGTACCATGCGTAGTTAGCCCATGCCTTCTGGGCCCCCAGTACAGAGAACCATCATTCACCATTGGCCCATGTCGTTCCATGTTTCCCTTAGACCAGTGAGCCCCAATACGAACTAAGTGTTTCTTGTGTTTCTCCCCTCTGGCATAGGTTTCATTGTATTCCCTCCATCAGCCCAGGGAAGTCTTTTACCACACTCTAGCTCCACCTTTAACGTAGACGACCTCGTGATGGATGATCAGTCCACCCTCGCGTCGGCTGACTTCAAGCTCCCAATGTGCATCGTCATGTTGAAGCCGACAAGCCCTCGGGCATGCGTCGTTGTCATGCCTCAGAAGTTGGACACCCTCGGCGCTCTTATATCATCCTCTGTGATCTCAACATTATCTTTCGTTCTGACAGATGTCCCCGTCCGTCAAACTATCAAGACAACAAGCAGGAGCTTACGAAGATTGTAAAGAGATAATCAGTTAGAATTTGTTATGCTCTCATGTGTACCAAGAATTTTGAGTTTATTTTTCACTTAATGCACCGCTGCTTGGCTAATGTTTTCCGCAAAGTCGTCTATACGAAGACTATATGGAACCATGGGTGGAGTATTTGGTGGCGCAACATAGATGCTTAGAGGTGTTGGAGAGAGCACGTACATCCAAGTGCCCAACAACTCCTGGAGCCCACAGGTCAATGCACACGGCACAGGTTGCCAAAGACCCAGTCAGCTGTAGCAAATGCAGGGTGATTTTGCGGGGGAGGGGCAACGCGGGCGTCAGGAGAGTTCGTAGAAGATACGGGTCGCCAACGACGCGGTTATTTCTACGAGATAACAAAACACTGCATCGTAGACTTCACTTGACCCGGCGAAGCACAGAGCTCTATATATGCCCTACGTAGACTTCACTTGTCACCACAACGAAGCACCGAACCTTCCTCCGATTCGAGATCCCTACTCGGTAGTGAGTGAGCATGGACCTCCACCTCCCCATAGTCCACCCAGGCGCGGTGCCGGCGGGCAACGTCGAGATGGGCCACCAAGCGCAAGCAGCAGCCGTGAACCCGCCGCCACCAGCGGCTCACGGCCAGCCGGCCGTGAACCAGCAGCAGCTCGGCGGGCAGGGACCGAACACCTGGGTCGGCAACGACGCCAACACGCTGCTGGTGGTGGCCACGCTGATCACCACGCTAACCTACCAGCTCGGCACCAACATCCCCGGCGGGTACTGGCAGGAGACAAAGTCGCTGGACGGCAGGGAGCTGTACCGCGCCGGCGACCCTATTATGCGCGACCTGCACCGCCCAAGGTACGCGCGCGCCGTGAAAACCACTCGATCGGTCGTTCATGCCAGTATCGGTTGACATGCCGGATGTGCAGGTACTGGCTGTTCATGGCGGCGAGCTGGGTTGGGTTCGCGAGCTCGATGGTGATGACGCTGAGCCTGCTGGTGCGGATGTCGGCGGACTCGCGGCACGTGCGGTGGTCGTTCGTGGTGGCCTACTCCAGCCTCGTGCTCACCTTCGTCGTGTCGCAGCCCAGGACGCACCTGTCGATGGACATCCTCGTCTGGGCGGGCGTCCTCGCCTTCCTCTGGCTCGTCATCAGCGTCCACCCGGAGCACCGCACGCGCATCGTCCAGGCACTCTGCTGCAGCCATCGCAACTAGTAGTTGACTGGCGGGTGACTGTATCGTCCAGCCGGATAAGTGGTTTGATTGGCTAGGGAATTAGCGGTACTTTTTTAAATAATCAGTGAGTTAGTTATCGATGATTACCATTTTCTTCAAGCTGTGTGACATAATGCTGATGTTAATGAATTGACGCAATCCTTCTGCCACTATCTTTTTTCCTGATATAAAATCTAGTGCACAACCGTTCGCCTTCTAGACGGAGTGAACAGTCGCGTGCAAGGAGAAAAAACACGGCAAAAATAACGGGAAAGGAGGTTTTTTTCTGATAAACAATATAAGTTTTTTTTTGAACAATCACCGGGGGGAGAGCATCCCCACCTGAATATATTACTCAAAGCGCCAGAGGCGAGATTACAAGAGAGCGCTAACGCGCAGGGAAAGATATTGACGCCAAGACATGGCAACCACCTTTTTTATGAGCGAATCTAAAGATTCAGAGAGAGAAATCATTTACAAGGTTCAGAAGCATAGTCCTAGGCATGTGATTTTCATTTGCAAAAAACACACGCGTTCCTAGAGTGCCAAGTTTCCCACAAAATAGCGAGCACAACCGACGGCCAAATTTCATAGTCGAGCCCAGCCGATGAAGCTATATCCCAAATTGCAGCAAGAGAGAGTGGTGCGGTGAGCTATAGGGCATCCCAGGTCTGAACTGCAAACATGTCGTGGACAAACAAGTGAGTAGCATCCTCCATTGGTGCATCACATCAAGGGCAAATAGAATCATTAGTGATTGTCTTCTTGAGGAGATTGTGCTTGGTGTTGAGACGATCCTTGAAAATGAGCCAACCAAAAATCTTGACCTTGATCGAGACTTTGGATGACCAAATAAGCTCGGCGAAGGCATCGATGTTGTTTTGCTCAGTGATGATGGAGTAGGCCTGTTTGGAGGAGAAAGGTGCGTCGTGTAGAAGGAACCTATCATTAGAAGTGTCATTTGGGCGAAGTCCTGCAACAAAGACAACACAACCACTAGCTCGTTTGAGGCAACATTAGTAAGGCGATTCCGCTGGTTAGCTAGTAATCCATCTTGCATGACCTGAGACACTAAAATGGCAGGTTTCATGGAGTGTGAGTAGAGGTAAACAATGGCTAGAGGTTTATGAGTGATCCAAGTATCAGTCTAAAAAAAGTAGTAAGGCCACTGTTTGTCAGCACAAAGGATGTATTTTGAAGTGTAGGTAGCTGAGAGTTTACCACTTTCCAAAGAAACGAGGGGTTTGTAGGTTTATCTGCGATGGAGTGGGAGTACCTATTATGGTACTAGTTTACCCAAGGTAAATTCTTACCCTGAAGTAGTTTGAAAGCAAACTTCATTAGTAAGGAGTTATTCTAGAAAAGCAAATTTTTATGCCTAGAGCACCAAATTTTTTAGGTTTGAAAACATTTTTCCAAGAACAAGACGCTGTGCTCCCGAGCAGTTTTCCTCCACGGTCCAAAAAAGGCTCTACGAACCGCGTCTAGCTGTTTTAAGATCTTTTTGGGGATACGGAAAACCGACATGAAATAAATCACTATTGAGTCGAGTGCAGAAGAGATTAGGGTAAGACGGGCTCCACGAGAGAGTAACCGAGCAACCCATCCAATCGGCTGTTTTAAAGAGTGTTGGATGATGTGTTGGAAAGATGAAGAAGGTAGTTTGGTGGGGGAGGGAGGTAGACCAAGGTAAGGTTGAGGGAACGCAGATACGACACATCCGAAGATGTTGCTAATTACAGAGGCTAGGTTGGGTGAGAGGTGGATGGGGAGAAACATTGTTTTCTGGAAGTTGAGAGAGAGGCCGGTCACGTTGGCAAAATTATCGAGAATTTGTTTGAGCTGGGTTGCCCTGTTGGAGGAGGCATTTCCCAGGATGAGAGTGTCATCCGTGTATTGTAGGACGACAGGGGGAGGTTGGGGTCTAAAGGGTGGTGAAGAAGGCCATCATTGTGAGCTAGTATGATCAAACGTTGCAGGATGTCGGCAACAAGGATGAAAACATAGGGGGAGAGCGGGTCACCCTGACAAAGGATGTTTTTGCAATTTATCCACGTACCGGGCACACCATTTAGCATGACCGCTATTTTTACAGAGAAGAGGAGGGAGTTGACCCATTGAACCCATTTCAGGGGGCAACCCCTGTGAGCGAGAAGCTGCAAAAGGGGGGCAAGCGATTGAATCAAAAGCCTTGCGGAAATCCAATTTAAAGATCATGGTGGGCGCTTTTCTAGTGTTGTAGTAGTTAAGAAAGTCAACTGCATAGATGAAGTTCTTAGCAATTGATCTCCCATTAATGAATCATGTTTGGTCATTGAGGGAGTTCCGGACTAGGGGGTGTCCGGATAGCCGAACTATCATCATCGGCCGGACTCCAAGACTATGAAGATACAAGATTGAAGACTTCGTCCCGTGTCCGGATGGGACTTTCCTTGGCATGGAAGGCAAGCTTGGCGATACGGATATGTAGATCTCCTACCATTGTAACCGACTCTGTGTAACCCTAGCCCTCTCTGGTGTCTATATAAACCGGATGGCTTTAGTCCATAGGACGAACAACAATCATACCATAGGCTAGCTTCTAGGGTTTAGCCTCCTTGATCTCGTGGTAGATCCACTCTTGTAACACACATCATCAATATTAATCAAGCAGGACGTAGGGTTTTACCTCCATCAAGAGGGCCCGAACCTGGGTAAAACATCGTGTCCCTTGTCTCCTGTTACCATCCGCCTAGACGCACAGTTCGGGACCCCCTACCCGAGATCCGCCGGTTTTGACACCGACATTGGTGCTTTCATTATGAGTTCCTCTGTGTTGTCACCAATAGGCTTGATGGCTTCTTCGATCATCATCAACGATGCAGTCCAGGGTGAGACCTTCCTCCCCGGACAAATCTTCGTATTCGGCGGCTTCACACTGCGGGCCAATTCGCTTGGCCAACTGGAGCAGATCGAAAGCTACGCCCCTGGCCGTCAGGTCAGATTTGGAAGTTTAAACTTCACGGCTGACATCCGCGGGGACTTGATCCTTGATGGATTCGAGCCACAGCCGAGCGTGCCGCACTGTCACGGCGAGCATGATTTAGCTCTGCAGCCGGACAGTACCCTGGAGGCCGCACTCGAACCCGCTCCGATCTTCAATTCGGAGCCAGCTGCGCAGGTCGAGGACGGATGGCTAGACACCGCCTCGGGGGCTGCAACCTCTACAGCGATAGAGCCGAACACTGACCTTGTCCCTCATGAAGCTCGTGACTCCGAGGTGCCGGACTCCTTGCCGGACTCCGAACCTCCCGCGCCCCCTCCGATCGAATCTGATCGGGCGCCGATCATGGAGTTCACCGCAACGGACATCTTTCAACACTCACCTTTCGGCGACATCTTGAGTTCGCTAAAGTATCTCTCGTTATCAGGAGAGCCCTGGCCGGACTGTGGTCAGGACAGTTGGGATGCGGACGACGAAGAAATTCAAAGCCCACCCACCACCCACTTGGTAGCCACTGTCGACGATCTAACCGACATGCTAGACTACGACTCCGAAGACATCGACGGTATGGACGATGATGCCGGAGACGACCAAGAACCAACGCCCACCGGGCACTGGAAAGCCACCTCATCATATGACATATACATGGTGGATATCCCAAAGGATGGGAATGGCGAAGGAACATCGGAGGATGACCCCTCCAAGAAACAGCCCAAGCGCCGGCGTTACCGGCGCCGCTCTAAATCCCGCCACGGCAAGAATGAAGATTCCGGCACCGGAGATAATAATACACCGGACAGTGCCGAAGACAACCCACTCCGGCGAGATCCAGCGCAGGAGGACAGAGACGCCAACCCTCATGAGAGAGCGGCAGAAGAAGAGGTAGAGGATTATATGCCTCCCTCCGGAGACGAGGCAAGCCTCGACGACGATGAATTCGTCGTGCCTGAGAATCCCGTCGACCAAGAGCGTTTTAAACGCAGGCTTATGGCCACGGCGAACAGCCTCAAGAAAAAGCAGCAAAAACTTAGAGCTGATCAAGATCTGCTAGCCGACAGATGGACTGAAGTCCTCGCGGCCGAAGAGCATGAGCTCGAACGCCCCTCCAAAAGCCACCCTAAACGCAAGCTGCTCCCCCGATTAGAGGAGGACGCGTATGAACCCGCATCACCAGGAGACAATACGGCTGACCGACCACCCCGTGGTCGCGACAGAGAGGCCTCTAGGCCCTTCACTAGACCTGTGCCCCGGCATCGCTCGAAAAGCACAAGGCCACAGGGGAACACTCCGGACTTGTGAGATATATTGGAGGATAGGGCAAGACAATCAAGATCGATCTATGGATCGCGTGGGCGCCCCATGATACATGATGACAACCGTCGCGCCGGACACAGTAAGTCCGGCCGGGCCGAACAAAATAGACAAAGCCCTTTTGAGCTCCGTCGTGATATCGCCCAGTACAGAGGCGCCGCACACCCACTATGCTTCACAGACGAAGTAATGGATCATCAAATCCCCGAAGGGTTTAAACCCGTGAATATTGAATCTTACGATGGCACAACAGACCCCGCGGTTTGGATCGAAGACTATCTCCTTCACATCCACATGGCCCGCGGTGACGATCTTCACGCCATCAAATATCTCCCCCTCAAGCTTAAAGGACCAACCCGACATTGGCTTAACAGCTTGCCAGCAGAGTCAATTGGGAGTTGGGAAGACCTGGAAGCCGCATTCCTCGATAACTTCCAAGGCACGTATGTGCGACCACCAGACGCTGATGACCTAAGCCACATAATTCAGCAGCCAGACGAATCGGCCAGACAATTCTGGACACGGTTCTTAACCAAGAAAAACCAAATCATCGACTGTCCGGATGCGGAGGCCCTTGCAGCCTTCAAGCATAATATCCGCGACGAGTGGCTTGCCCGGCACCTGGGACAGGAAAAGCCAAAATCCATGGCAGCCCTCACATCACTCATGACCCGCTTCTGCGCAGGTGAGGACAGCTGGCTAGCACGCAGCAACAACCTCAGCAAAAATTCTGGCAGTCCGGATATCAAGGACCGTAATGGCAGGTCGCGTCATAACAAAAACAAACGCCGCATTAACGGCGACAATAGTGAGGATACGGCAGTCAATGCCGGATTCAGATGCTCTAAACCCGGTCAGCGGAAAAAGCCATTCAAAAGAACTACTCCGGGTCCGTCCAATTTGGACCGAATACTCGACCGCTTGTGCCAGATACATGACACCCCCGAAAAGCCAGCTAACCACACCAACAGGGACTGTTGGGTATTCAAGTAGGCAGGCAAGTTAATTGCCGAAAACAATGACAAGGGGCTGCATAGCGATGACGAGGAAGAGACCCGACCGCCGAACAATAGAGGACAGAAGGGTTTCCCCCCACAGGTGTGGACGATGAACATGATATACGCAACGCACATACCCAAAAGGGAGCGGAAGCGTGCACTCAGGGATGTATACGCGATGGAGCCAGTTGCCCCGAAGTTCAATCCATGGTCCTCCTACCCGATCACTTTTGACCGAAGGGACCACCCCACCAGCATCCGCCACGGCGGATTCGCCGCATTGGTCTTAGACCCAATCGTCGATGGATTTCACCTCACCAGAGTCCTGATGGACGGCGGCAGCAGCCTGCGCAAAATGGGCATAGACCCCTCAAGGATTAAACCTACCAAGACGACCTTTAAAGGCGTCATACCAGGGGTAGAAGCCAATTGTACAGGCTCAGTTACACTAGAAGTGGTCTTCGGATCCCCGGATAACTTTCGAAGCGAGGAGTTAATCTTCGACATAGTTCCGTTCCGCAGCGGCTATCATGCCCTGCTCGGACGTACCGCATTTGCAAAGTTCAACGCGGTGCCACACTACGCATACCTCAAGCTCAAGGTGCCAGGCCCTCGAGGAGTCATCACGGTCAACAGAAACACTGAACGTTCTCTCCGCACGGAGGAACATACAGCGGCTCTCGCGGCAGAAGTACAATGCAGCCTCTTAAGGCAATTCTCGAGTCCGGCCGTTAAGCAGCCGTACACAGCTAAGCGCGCCCGGAGTAACCTACAACAAGACTACCTGGCACGTTCCGAGCACGCGTAGCAGTGCGGCCCCAACCCCAGCCCCTGTAAAACGTCAAGACATGTCCTTCACGTACACCATTACGCTCTGAAGATACCATGGGCATGGGGAGAGGGGCGCGACCACGATAGGCCCAGACTGCGGCTCAACCACACCATGGGCTCTCAAGTGTGTCATTCTTTTTTTTTCTTCTTCCTTTTTATTTTTACCCACAGGACTCCGTTCGTCAGAGGCCCTGTCCGGCAGTAGACCTGCCGAACTCACGATGCAACAGCCAGGGAAGAAGAAAGGCTACAACGAATATCCAGGTGGTCTCCATTACGAGCATTAAATCTGTTTTATGCACCATTCCGCAGCATACCCCTGGAGGGGGACATGTTTAACAGTCCCATCCCTTGCTTATCGCACAATTTGTATCGTTCTGCACTTACAACAGTTTTTCTTGAATAAGTAATGCAGCACCTTTTTGCTTCCAATTGCATTTCTCTTTTATACATATGTTCATTTATGACATGTCGCATCCGTACGCTTTGGTACGGCTAAATACACCAGGGGCTTATGTTTCCCGCATCATGGTGTGATAAGCCCGAACACTTTCACAAGTGCGGCACCCCGAACTTATAGCATTATATGCATCAGCTCCGAATCATGTCTTGGGTCAATAGTTGGGTTTGCCCGGCTCCCATGTTTTGGTACCTTACGTTCCGTTGTATCGGCTAAGGTAGCACTGGGAGAACCACTGCGATTGCGTCCCAGTTGAGCTGGGTTAACGCCTCAGTGGAGAAAGCTAAAACTGACCGCCATGATGAGGCGAGAGCTGGTTGCTGTTCGAGAGGTTTTTTGCAAGTCCCTAAAGACTTATGCCGCTTAGAGCGAGGAGCCAGTTTTTGTCCGGCCCAGGCGTGGATAGCGCCCCAAATTCGGCCTTCCGAAGACTAGGGGCTTCGCCGAAATTTAAAATTATAGAATTCTATGGCTAAGTGAGAGGGTTCAAGCACTATAAGTCCGGTTGCCTTGTTCGTTGTGTTGAGCGCCTCCCTAGATGGACCCAAATATGGGAACAAGAGTGCTCAAATTTATCACGAACACCCCAGCACTCGTGGCATGGGGGCTGAAGCCGATGACTTGCCATCTCTCATATTTGATAAACAACCGCATAGAAGGTAATATTTTAAATTAAAATGCATTGCTTAGCGCAAATGAACTAAGTTTTCAGCGCACAGGATAACAAAATGCGAGTCTACTCAAATATTACATCTTTGGGGCACTCACCCGCAATAGTGCGGGCGCCCTTCAGCACACTCTTATAATACATCTTGGGCGTGCGGTGCTCCTTGCCCTGCGGCGGCGGGTCTGTTACGAGCTTCTGGGCATCCAGCTTGCCCCAGTGCACCTTTGCGCGGGCAAGGGCCCGACGGGCACCCTCAATACAAGCGGAGTGCTTGATGACTTCAACCCACGGGCATGCATCCACCAGCCGCCGCACCAGGCCGAAGTAGCTCCCGGTCATGGCCTCCTTAGGCCATAGCCGAACTATGAGGCCCTTCATGGCCTGTTCGGCCACCTTGTGGAGCTCGACCAACTGCTTCAGCTGATCGCTAAGGGGCACCGGATGTCCGGCCTTAGCATACTGAGACCAGAAGACCTTCTCCGTCGAGCTCCCCTCCTCGGCCCGGTAGAATGCGGCAGCATCAGATACGCTGCAAGGAAGATCTGCAAACGTTCCTGGAGAGCTCCGAATTCGGGTAAGTAACAGGTAATTAACACTCACATGCTTACTTTGCATGAAAAATGCCTTACCCGCCGCTATTTTCTTCAATTCCTCGATTTCTTGGAGGGCCTTGTAGGCTTCGGCCTTAGCGGCTTTGGCACTCTCGAGAGCCGTTGCAAGCTCAGACTCTCGAGTCTTCGAGTCACGCTCCAGGCTCTCATGTTTTTTCACGAGATCCTGGAGCTCTTGCTGTACCTCCGCCACCCGCGCCTCCTGCTTCTCTTGCTCGGTGCGCTCCACGGCCGCATTGCGTTCAGCCACGGCCACCGCCTCTTTCAGGGTCGCCACCTCGTTAGTGGCCCCTGCAATACCCACGTTATCCTTGTCATTCTTTTTGCAACCAAAATCCTTTTCTGTAAGGTATAATTTTAATAAGGTGTTACTCACCTTCCTTGTCCTCGAGCTGCTTCTTGGCACGGCCGAGCTCGTTCTCGGACCGCTCGAGGCTTTCCTTCAAAGTATTGACCTCCGCAGTCAGTGCGACAGAGGTCAGCAGCGCAGCCTGCAATCCCATATTGACATATTTATTATGACTCCTGCGTATATCTTCTTAAGATCCCCAGTCCGGCTTTTCTTTCCGAACACCGAACCGAGCATCAGGGGCTACTGTCTATGCGGTACTATTTTACATATATCAAAATTCTTACCTCAAAGCCTATTAGAAGGCTGTTGCAGGCTTTGGTCAGCCCGCTCTTGGCGAGATGCACCTTCTGAATCACCGGACTCATAACAGTGCGGTGTTCCTCTTTGATGGAGGCGCCATTAAGCGCCTCCAGCAAGTTATCCGGCGCCTCCGGTTGGACGGAGGCTGCCGGCGTCACGGTTTTGCCCTTCTTACGAAGGGGCCGCCCGCCGGACTCCGGAGCCACTATGGGATCCGGAGCCGAGTCCGGTGCAAAGTCCGGGAGGTTGTCCTGCGACACCTCCGGGACCTCCTCCTCCTGGCGGGTCCCTTCCCGGGATCCCACCTCGGCATCGTCTGTGTCACGGGGGGTGGAGGCGGTCGGAAGAGAATCCATATCCAACGCACCTAAAGACCCGCTCGACGAAGCGGGAAGATCGTCCTTGGGCGGACTGCAGGGTTGTATGCGTCATTAGAAAGACATTGTGTGGCAAAAAATAAAAACCATGAAGTTATTCGGGAGTTCGGATACTCACGATCTCGCCAGGGGCTTGGCCCTTGGAGGCCAGTCCTTGTCGTCGTCACTGGCGTTGGCAGAGCAGTCCAGGGGAAGAGTTTTTCCCTTCTTGGACCCTTCGGCCCCCCTCGTTGGGGAGGCCTTCCTTTTCTTCTCTCCCCCCACTGGGGGAGAGGCCTTTTTCTTCTCCTCCTCACCTTGGTGAGAGGAGTCGGCCTCGGACTCGTCATCCGATAGCACCTGAAAACGGGAACTCTTCCGAGTCCCCGTGGCCTTCTTCTTGGCCTTCTTCTCCGGCAGCACGTGGGGTGCCGGAGCCAGCAGCCCCGTTAGGCGGGCGTCCGCTGGGTCCTCTGGCAATGGGGACGGACAGATAGTCTGTTCGGCCTTCGCCAGCCAGTCCTGTCAAAGGTAAAGGGAGTTTAGATCCCGCATAGAGTCAAACTATGGAAAACGAGCGTTCCGTAAAGGACAAAATCACTTACCTCGTCAACCGGACGCTGCGAGCTGAATCCGCGATCTTCGGTAGCAGATGCGGGAGCCTCGGCGCCCTTGAACAGCACCTTCCAGACATCTTCGTACGTAGTGTCGAAGAGCCCGCTCAGAGTCTGGTGCTGCGCCGGATCGAACTCCCACATGTTGAAACCCCGTCGTTGGCACGGGAGAATCCGACGGATGAGCATGACCTGGACTATGTTGACAAGCTTGAGCTTCTTGTCCACCAGCTTTTGGATACAGGCTTGGAGTCTGGTCAGCTCCTCCGAATCACCCCAGATCCGGCCACTCTCTTTCCAGGAGGTGAGCCGTGTAGGGATGCCGGATCTGAATTCGGGGGCCGCTGCCCATTCAGGGTCATGCGGCTCGGTGATGTAGAACCACCCCGATTGCCACCCCTTAATGGTTTCCACGAAAATGCCCTCCAGCCAAGTAACGTGGGACATCCTGCCCACCATGGCGCCTCCGCACTCCGCTTGGCTGCCCTTCACAACCTTCGGCTTGACACTGAAGGTCTTGAGCCACAAGCCGAAGTGGGGCTGGATGCAGAGGAAGGCCTCACACACGACGATAAACGCCGAGATGTTGAGGATGAAATTCGGGGCCAGATCGTGGAAATCCAGGCCGTAGTAGAACATGAGCCCCCGGACAAAGGGATGGAGTGGGAAGCCCAGTCCGCGGAGGAAATGGGTAAGAAATGCTACCCTCTCATGGGGCCTGGGGGTGGGGATGAGCTCTCCCTCATCGGGGAGCCGATGCACGATGTTGCTGGACAAATATCCGGCGCTGCGCAGCTTCTGGATGTGCCCCTCCTTAACGGAGGAATCCATCCACTTTCCTCCCGCTCCGGACATAGTTGGAGAAGGTTGAGGTGAGATGTGCGGACTTGGGCGCTGGAGCTCGAGTTTGCAGGGATGGATAAGCCAAGGAGGAAGAAGGCGTAGGTAAAAGGGTTGGATCTTTATCCCCTTATATGGGCGGACAAAAACATGTGTCTCCACCGGCCTGATAAAACTCGCTTATCCCCCGAGCGCCGCAATCAGTGGCGCGGTTGGGTTACCCACATCCGTATTGATGGGAATCCCGGAATAAGGGGAACACGATCTCTGCTTTGACAAGACGTGCCAAGGAAACCGCTTCGCTAAACGCGCTGAGGTGGTACAATAAAAACAATTCGAGTAAAGGCTTGGTAGTGGTTTGACGTCACGCCGCAAAATATGTCAGTAGATTGAACTTGTGTAATATTATTCTCTCTACAGTGGTGCGTGGAATTTATTTTTGCAGAGCCGGACACTATCCTGGTGTTCACAATCTTCTATAAATTATTCGGAGGAAGAACCCGCCTTGCAATGCCGAAGACAACATGCGCGCCGGACTCGTTGTCATTGAAGCCTGGTTCAGGGGCTACTGAGGGAGTTCCGGACTAGGGGGTGTCCGGATAGCCGAACTATCATCATCGGCCGGACTCCAAGACTATGAATATACAAGATTGAAGACTTCGTCCCGTGTCCGGATGGGACTTTCCTTGGTGTGGAAGGCAAGCTTGGCGATACGGATATGTAGATCTCCTACCATTGTAACCGACTCTGTGTAACCCTAGCCCTCTCCGGTGTCTATATAAACCGGATGGCTTTAGTCCATAGGACGAACAACAATCATACCATAGGCTAGCTTCTAGGGTTTAGCCTCCTTGATCTCGTGGTAGATCCACTCTTGTAACACACATCATCAATATTAATCAAGCAGGACGTAGGGTTTTACCTCCATCAAGAGGGCCCGAACTTGGGTAAAACATCGTGTCCCTTGTCTCCTGTTACCATCCGCCTAGACGCAAAGTTCGGGACCCCCTACCCGAGATCCACCGGTTTTGACACCGACAGTCATCATGGATGAGCAGTGGGATAAGAGGCTTTAGGCGGTTTGTTAGGAGCTTTGCAATGGCCTTTGGAGGGCAATTTTGAAGGGAAATGGGTCGGAAGTCTGATAACCCACAAGTATAGGGGATCGTTTGTAGCCTTCTTCGATAAATAAGAGTGTCGAACCCAATGAGGAGCTAAAGGCAGAACAAATATTCCCTCAAGTTCTATAGACCATCGATACAACTCTACGCGCACTTGATGTTTGCTTTACCTAAAACAAGCATGAAACTATTTTGAAAGAATAGAACTACGAGTACTTTGCGAGAATAAAACTATGAATAAAATGCAAGGTAGTAAAAGTGGATAGCTTTTGTCAATAAGAAAGCCATTTCCCCCTAGGCAATCGATAACAAGTACCAGTAATCATTCTTGTAATTTTATATGAGGGAGAGGCATGATCTAACATACTTTCTCTACTTGGATCATATGCACTTATGATTGGAACTCTACCAAGCATCCGCAACTACTAAAGATCATTAAGGTCGTGAAACCCAACCATAGCATCAAGTATCAAGTCCTCTTTACTCCCATACGCCATGACCCACTTATCCGCATTTAGGCTGCTGTCATCCCTCGCAACACTGACAATAAGCAAACCATGAACATATTGAAACACCGTACAGTGGGGGACCCTCACGTTTGCGAGAGACGAAGGGCACCGTAGGACAACACCATAAGTAAAATATACAATCATTCCAACCAAGATCACTATTAACCCATAGGACAAAACAGATCTACTCAAACATCATAGGATAACCCTAGATCATTGGGAAATAATATATGGAGTTGAGCACCATGTTTAAGTAGAGATTACAGAGGGGAAAAGAGGTGTTACACCTCTGCATAGAGGGGGATAGAGTTGGTGTTTACGGTAGCAAGATTGTTGATGTAGATCGTTGTCACGATCCTAGCCCCGGCGGCATTCCGGCAGCACCGGGAGAGAGGGGGAGAAAGCCCCCCTCCTTCTTCTTCTTCCTTGGCCTCCCCCCTAGAGGGAGGAGGATTCCCCCTCTGGTCCATGGCCTCCATGGCGGCAGAGGGGTGGGAGCCCCTCCGAGATTGGATCTCCCTCTCTGTTCTCTTCTGTTTCACGCTCCCCAGATCTAGCCCTTCACGGTTTCTTAAATTCCCGAAGATCCGCTATTGTGCTGAAATTTCTACACGATTTTTTCCATAAATTATCTTTCTTGCGCCAGAAGAAGGGCTCCAACCGACGTTCGAGGAGGGCACGATACACCAGGGCGTGCCTGGGCCCTGGCAGCGCGCCCTGGTGGGTTATGGAGGCCTCGGGCTTCCGTTTACGTTGATTCCACCTCCTAAAATTCACAAATACTCCGAAATAATTCTCCATAGATTTTTATCCTGTTTGTACTTTGTTTGATATGGATTTTCTGCGACACAAAAACATGCAACAAACAGGAACTGGCACTGGGCACTTGATAAGTAAGTTAGTCCAAATAAATCATATAAAAATTTGCCAAAAGTATGTAAAAGTTGAACAATATTGACATGAAACAATCAAAAATTATAGATACGACGGAGACGTATCAACATCCCCAAGCTTAATTCTTGCTCGTCCTCGAGCAGGTAAATGATCAAAAAGATAATTTTTTATGTGGAATGCTACCTAGTATAAACTTGATCATATATCTAGTCATGACATGAATATTAAGACATAAGTGATTCAAAGCAATAGTCTATAATTTGACATAAAGACATCAATACTCAGGCATCCCAATAAACAATCATGTCTTTCAAAATATCAATGCTAAAGAAAGCTATCCCTACAAAATCATATACTCTTGTCATGATCTGTCTTCCTAACACAAAGTATAAATCATGTACTATCCTGGTGTCAGCCAAGCAATTGGTTCATACTTTTTAACGCACTTCAGCTTTTTCAACCCTCACGCAATACATGAGCACAAGCCATGGATATAGCACTACGGGTGGAATAGAGTATGATGATAGGGGTAAATATAGAGAAGACAAAAAATTAAGAAAGTCTCACATCGACGCAGCTAACCAACGGGCTATGGAGATGCCCATCAATTGATATCAATGCGAGGAGTAGGGATTGCCATGCAACGAATACACTGAAAGTTATAAGTGTATGAAAGCTCCATATGAAAACTAAGTGGGTGTGCATCTAATCCTATAATGAAATATTGCCGCTAGTATATGTAAGTGACAACATATGAGACTCCATATAAAAACATGGTGCTACTTTGAAGCACAAGTGTGGTAAGGGATACTAACAATGCCCCTTCTATCTTTGTTTATTTTTTTCTTTCTCTTTTGTTCTTATTTCTTTTTTTTATTTTTTTTGTGGGGAAATCATAGTCTCCATCATCCTTCCCTCACTAGGGCAGTGCTCTAAAAATGA
Organism: Triticum dicoccoides; assembly: GCF_002162155.2. Lineage (NCBI taxonomy): Eukaryota > Viridiplantae > Streptophyta > Magnoliopsida > Poales > Poaceae > Triticum > Triticum dicoccoides. Next base: position 473,437,530 of record NC_041387.1, read on the forward strand.
TGATCATCACACTTCAATTTACTTATAACCCAAAAGGAATAAAAATTACAACTCGATACCTATAACAAAATATGACTCTATATGAATGCCTCTGGCAGTGTACCAAGATGTGCAATGATCTAGCGTAACATGTATAAAAAATGATGAACGATGGCTGAGCCACAAATACTATATCAACTATATGATCATGCAAAGCAATATGACAATGAATGCTCAAGTCATCAAACGGAAGCGGTGGAAGTTGCATGGCAATATATCTCGGAATGGCCATGAAAAAGCCATAATAGGTAGGTAAGGTGGCTGTTTTGAGGAAGATATAATAAGGCTTATGTGTGATAGAGCGTATCATATCATGGGGTTTGGATGCACCTGCGAAGTTTGCACCACGTCTCGAGGTGAGAAAGGGCAATGCACGGTACCGTAGAGGCTAGCAAATTGTGGAAAGGTAAGAGTGCGTATAAATAATCCATGGACTCACATTAGTCATAAAGAACTCATATACTTATTGAAAAATTTTATTAGCCCTCAAAGCAAAGTAATACTACGCATACCCCTAGGGGGGGAGGTTGGTAGGAGTTAACCATCGCGCGCCCCTGACCTTCACACAAAGATAGACAATCAAGGATAAATTGTGCTCCAACTTCCCGGCATAACGAGAGACTATACGTGCATGCTTCGGGAATCACAAACCTTAACACCAATATTCTTACTAACCACAACCTTTTACTAGTACCTCCCACATATTCCATCTGTATATCGCAAAATTATTGCAAGGAATCAAACATGTCATATTCTGTGATCCATAAGTTTTATGTAGGATTTTTATGACTAACCATGCAAATGACCAATTCCATTTGTCTCTCTAAATAGATATAAGTGAAGCATGAGAGTTTAATTCTTTCTACAAAAGATCATGCTCTAACAAATATAAGTGAAGCAAAAGAGCATTCTACGAACATCGGATTTCTATGTGAAGAGAAATAGGCAATCCAAACTTCAAATGATATAAGTGAAGCACATGAAGTATTCTATAAAGTCATACTCAAAAGATATAAGTGAAGTGCAATGAGCATTCTATAAATCAACCATGGACTATCTCATACTAGCATGGTGCATAAAATAAAAATGAAAACTAAATGCAAAAGACGCTCCAAGATTTACACATATCACATGAACGAAAGGAAGACGAAAACATACCGATACTTGTTGAAGAAAGACGGGATACCTTCCGGGGCATCCCCAAGCTTAGACGCTTGAGTCTCGTTGAATATTTACTTGGGGTGCCCTGGGCATCCCCAAGCTTGAGCTCTTGCCTCTCCTCATTCTCCTCATATCGAGACCTCCTCGATCTTTGATCACTTCATCCACACAAAACTCAACAGAAAGCTTGGTAAGATCCGTTAGTATAATAAAGCAAATCACTACTCTAAGTACTGTTGCAAACCAATTCATATTTATGTTTTTGCACTGTAGCTACTGTAATATAACTTTTCCATGAATTATACCACCGATAGAATCGATAGTTTCATCAAAACGAGCAAAACAATGCATCAAAAACAGAATCTGTCTTAAACAGGACAGTCTGTAGCAATCCGAACATTCACCATACTTCTGGTACTCCAAAAATTCTGAAAAAATTGTGAAAAAAATAAACAATTTTTATAGAAATTCTATGCAAAAAAGTTTCAGAACCTTTCATCATTCTAGTAAATAAATGTAAAATCGCACGCTACAGCCAAAGTTTCTATTTTTGCACTGCACATACCAACAAGCAATCTACTCATCCTAAAGGCAAATCTTGGCACATTATTTTTATAATACAATGAAATTGTACAAGGGTATAATTAGTTTTGTTGAAAATTTTCTGTAATTCAAGATTCACAAAGTTTGCATGGGCATGAATAAAGTTCAAGGCATGCTCCCGCTTCCACGGTGCTCGTCTATCTCACTTTCACTTTTCTTTTTGTGAAGATTTAAGTTCCCCTCTATATTTTTTTGTTTTTAAACTATATAAAAGCACTCAACATAAATAAATGACTCTCTAAAACTTCCGGGTTGTCTCCCTGTTAGCGCTTTCTTTAAAGCCATTAATCTAGGCATAAAGTTCTCAAGTAATGGATCCACCCGGATCCCAAGGTATATGCTACCTCTTGAGCACTGCGTTGATTTTCCCTTGAAGAGGAAAGGGTGATGCAACAAAGTAGCGTAAGTATTTCCCTCAGTTTTTGAGAACCAAGGTATCAATCCAGTAGGAGGCTCCTCAAAAGTCCCTCGTACCTACACAAACAAATAAGAACCTCGCAACCAACGCGATAAAGGGGTTGTCAATACCTTCACGGTAACTTGCGAAAGTGAGATCTGATAGAGATAATAAGATACTCCCTCCTTTCCGGTTTATAGGGCTTATCTCAAAATTTTACTTTTTCCATTTTATAAGGCTCAATTTGGTTGTTTCCCATCACATGTTCAGATTCCAAGGTGCATTAAATCATTGCATGCAAGTGTTAAGAGAAAATTGACCAATGCATGTACTTTATGCATGCATGCATTACAATTAATGCATTTATAAACGTAATTTTTTAGGAAAACAAGAGCATTAATTAGGTGCCTTTGCAAACTACAAAAAGTATTCCACTACTCACCATCTATATTGGTTGGTGAGATTTTTGAATTGAGATTATGCTAGGGTACGAAACCACCTCAAAGTTATTCTTTCAGATCAATCTATTCAAGAGTTCATACTAGAATAACACCTTAATACACAAATCAACCAAAACCCTAATGTCACCTAGATACTCCATTGTCACCTCAAGTATCCGTGGGCATGATTATACGATATGCATCACACAATCTCAGATTCATCTATTCAACCAACACAAAGTACTTCAAAGAGTGCCCCAAAGTTTCTACCGGAGAGTCAAGAACGTGTGCCAACCCCTATGCATAGGTTCATGGGCGGAACCCGCAAGTTGGTCACCAAAACATACATCAAGTGGCACATGATATCCCATTGTCACCATAGATAAGCACGGCAAGACATACATCAAGTGTTCTCATAAAAGACTCAATCCGATAGGATAAATTCAAAGGGAAAACTCAATTCATCACAAGAGAGCAGAGGGGGAGAAACATCATAAGATCCAACTACAATAGCAAAGCTCGGGATACATCAAGATCATGCCATAGAGGGAACACAAGAGAGAACACGAGAGAGAGATCAAACACATAGCTACTAATACATACCCTCAGCCTCGAGGGTGAACTACTCCCTCCTCGTCATGGATAGCGTCGGGATGATGAAGATGGCCACCGGTGAAGGATCCCCCCTCCGGCAGGGTGCCGGGAAGGGCTCCCGAGAGGTTTCTGGTGGCTACAGAGGCTTGCGGCGGCGGAACTCCCGATCTATCTTGATATCTAATGTTTTTAGGGTACGTAGGCTTATATAGGCGAAAGAAGTCGGTCGGGAGGTGCTCGAGGGGCCCACGAGACAGGGGGGCGCGCCCTGCTATCTCCTGGCCTCCTCGAGGGTCTTCTGATGTGAACTCCAAGTCTCCTGGGTGATATTCTTCCAAAAAATCACGTTGCCGAAGGTTTCATCCCGTTTGGACTCCGTTTGATATTCCTTTTCTTAGAAATACTGAAACAGGCAATAAAACAACAATATGGACTGGGCCTCCGATTAATAGGTTAGTCCCAAAAGCAATATAAAAGTGTATAATAAAGCCCATAATCATTAAAAACAGATAATAAAATAGCATGAATGCTTCATAAATTATAGATACGTTGGAGACGTATCAGCATCCCCAAGCTTAATTCCTACTCGTCCTCGAGTAGGTAAATGATAAAAGAAAGAATTTATGAAGTGTGAATGCTAGAGGTGCATAAGTTTGATTAATGATAATTTCAATCACCTTTACTAGCATCATTATATGTCATAACAGTAGTTCATCTCATAAAACTTTGCATAATCAAGTAACAAGCTATTCACATGTTAAAGCATAGACCATAAACTTTCTTGAAAACTACCAAACTTCATTCTTAGTCATCAAACAATTGCAATTCATCCTATTTTTAGGAAGGGTCTATGTCAGAGCTTTGATTTAGCAAACTTCACATACTCAACTATCATATAGTCTTCTACAATTGCTAACACTCACGCAATACTTGTGGTTATGAAGTTTTAATCAGACACATAGAAAGATAGGGGCTTATGATGTTGCCTCCAAATGTATTCACCTTTGGGTGATGTCAACAATAATAGTTCATGCTAACGTACATCCAATTGGATATATATATTAGGATCACCCTAACACAAAGTGCTTGCCAAAGGATAAAATGAAAAAGGTAAAGGTGAAGATCACGACTCTTGCATAAAGTAAAAGACATAAAGTAAAAGATAGTCCCTTCGCAGAGGGAAGCAGAGGTTGTCATGCGCTTTCAGGGTTGGATACACAAAATCTTAATGCGAAGAAACGTCACTTTATATTGCCCCTTGTATATGGACCTTTATTATGCAGTCCGTCGCTTTTATTGCTTCCATAACAAGATCGTACAAAGCTTATTTTCTCCGCACTAATAAGTCATGCATATTTAAAGAGCAATTTTTATTGCTTGCACCGATGACAACCTACTTGAAGGATCTTACTCAATCCATAGGTAGATATGGTGGACTCTCATGGCAAAACTGGGTTTAAGGATATTTGGAAGCACAAGTAGTATCTCTACTTGATGCTAGGAATTTTCGGCTAGCAGTGAGGGGGAAAGGCAAGCTCAACATGTTTGAATGATCCATGACAATATACTTTAACTGAGATGTGAGAAAACATAACCCATTACGTTGTCTTCCTTGTCCAACATCAACTCTTTAGCATGTCATACATAATGAGTGCTCACAATTATAAAAGATGTCTATGATAATATATTTATATGTGAAAGCTCTCTTCCTTCAATATTCTTTCATGAATTGTTCAAATGACTAATACAATGCTTGCTAACCTTCAATAAATTTACAACCTCTACTTCTTAGATGTGAAGTCATTACTCCCCATGGGTAAGCAAATGAGACATATATAATTTCAGATTTATGACACTCAACTCATTCAACAATTTACTCATAGGATATAAGTGAAGCACACGAGTAAATGAAAAACTACTCCAAAAAGATATAAGTGAAGATCAATGAGTAGCTAAATAATTGTGCAACTATGTGAAGACTCTCTAACATTAAGGAATTTCAGATCTTGATATTGTATTCAAGCAGCAAGCAAAACAAAATAAAATGACATTGCAAGGATAGCACAACTCATGTGAAGAAGCAAAAACTTAGGCTCAACCGATACTAACTGATAGTTGTTGAAGAAGAAAGGTGGGATGCCTACGGGGCATCCCCAAGCTTAGATGCTTGAGACTTCTTGAAATATTATCTTGGGGTGCCTTGGGCATCCCCAAGCTTGAAATTTTGTGTCTCCTTAATTCCTCTCATATCATGGTTTCTCTTTTTATCAAAAGCTTCATCCATAACAAACTCAACAAGAACTCGTGAGATAGGTTAGTATAAACCAATGCAAAACCTTATCATTTTCTACTGTAACAAATCACTAAAATTATTATTCAAAATTGCATAATAAATGTCTCTGCATATTTAATACTCCTATCCTCAAATAGAATCATTAAACAAGCAAACATATGCAAACAATGCAAACATAACAGCAATCTGCCAAAACAGTACAGTCTGTAAGGAATGTAAAAGTATCAATACTTCCCTAACTCCAAAAATTATAAGAAAAATACTAAGCTGTAGAATATTTATCATAGCTCATTATGCAAAAAGATTCAACATTATATCACTCTCTGACTTTTCTAGGGAATTTTTGCAACAGCGGTAAACTTTCTGTTTTCAAACAGCAACATGTATACTAGCAAAATAAGCATGGTAAAGGCTATCCTTGACATTTTTATTGACAATAAAGATGCAAAACATTATTATAAATAACAGCAAGCAAATGCTAACAAAATAAAATGACGTTCCAAGCAGAACACATATCATGTGGTGAATAAAAATATAGCTCCGAGTAAAGTTACCGATGAACGTAGACGAAAGAGGGGATGCCTTCCGGGGCATCGCCAAGCTTAGGCTCTTGGTTGTCCTTGAATATTAATTTGGGGTGCCTTGGGCATCCCCAAGCTTAGGCTCTTGCCACTCCTTATTCCATAATCCATCGAATCTTTACCCAAAACTTGAAAACTTCAACCACACAAAACTCAACACAAAACTCGTAAGCTCCGTTAGTATAAGAAAATAAAACCACCACTTAGGTAATGTAATGAACTCATTCTTTATTAATATTGGTGTTAAACCTACTGTATTCCAACTTCTCTATGGTTCATATCACTTAATACTAGCCATAGATGCATCAAAATAAGCAAACAACACAATGAAAACAGAATCTGTCAAAAACAGAACAGTCTGTAGTAATCTGTACCAAACGTATACTTCTGGAACTCAAACAATTCTGACATAAATTGCTGGACCTGAGGAATTCATCTATTAATCATCTTCAAAAATAATCAACCTAAAAGCACTCTCCAGTAAAAAAATGGCAGCTAATCTTGTGAGCGCAAAAGTTTCTGTTTTTTACAGCAAGATCACATAAACTTCACCCAAGTCTTCCCAAAGGTCCTACTTGGCACTTTATTGAAATAAAATCTATAAAACATGATTACTACAGTAGCATAATCATGTGTACACACAAAAACAGTAAGGGTAAATATTGGGTTGTCTCCCAATAAGCGCTTTTCTTTAATGCCTTTTTAGCTAGGCAAGATGATGGCAATGATGCTCACATAAAAGATAAGAATTGAAACATAAAGAGAGCATCATGAAGAATATGACTAGCACATTTAAGTCTAACCCACTTCCTATGCATAGGGATTTTGTGAGCAAACAACTTATGGGTACAATAATCAACTAGCATAGGAAGGCAAAACAAGCATAGCTTCAAGATTTTAAGCACATAGGGAGGAAACTTGATATTATTGCAATTCCTACTAGCATATATTCCTCCCTCATAATAATTTTCAGTAGAATCATGAATGAATTCAACAATATACCCAGCACATAAAGCATTCTTTTCATGATCTACAAGCATAGAAAATTTACTACTCTCCACATAAGCAAATTTCTTCTCATGAATAATAGTGGGAGTAAACTTAACAAAATAACTATCATGTGAGGCATAATCCAATTGAAAACTAAAATCATGATGACAAGTTTCATGGTTATCATTATTCTTAATAGCATACAAGTCATCACAATAGTCATCATAGATCGCAACTTTATTCTCATAATCAATTGGAACCTCTTCCGAAATAGTGGAATCATCACTAAATAAAGTTGACACTCTTCCAAATCCACTTTCACATTCATCACAATAAGATTCAATATCCTCCAGAATAGTGGGATCAATACTACCTAAAGTTGACACTCTTCCAAACCCACTTTCATCAATATAATCATCATAAATAGGAGGCATGCTTTCATCATAATAAATATTCTCATCAAAACTTGGGGGACAAAAAATATCATATTCATCAAACATAGCATCCCCAAGCTTGTGGCTTTGCATATCATTAGCATCATGGATATTCAAGGAATTCATACTAATAACATTGCAATCATGCTCATCATTCACATATTTCATGCCAAGCATTCAATGTAATTCTTCTTCTAGCACTTGAGCACAATTTTCCTTACCATCATTCTCACGAAAGATATTAAAAAGATGAAACGTATGAGACAAACTTAACTCCATTTTTTTTGTTTTCTAAACTAAACTAGTGATAAAACAAGAAACAAAAAGATTCGTTTGCAAGATCTAAAGATATACCTTCAAGCACTCACCTCCCCGGCAACGGCGCCAGAAAAGAGCTTAGTTGACGGGGTGTGAGTGCCGTTTACCTAGCCTCCCCGGCAACGGCGCCATAAAAGAGCTTGATGTCTACTACACAACCTTCTTCTTGTAGATGTTGTTGGGCCTGCAAGTGCACAGGTTTGTAGGACAGTAGCAAATTTCCCTCAAGTGGATGACCTAAGGTTTATCGATCCGTAGGAGGCATAGGATGAAGATGGCCTCTCTCAAACAACCCTGCAACCAAATAACAAAGAGTCTCTTGTGTCCCCAACACACCCAATACAATGGTAAATTGTATAGGTGCACTAGTTCAGCGAAGAGATGGTGATACAAGTGCAATATGGATAGTAGATAAAGGTATTTGTAATATGAAATTATAAAAATAGCAAGGTAACTAATGGCAAAAGTGAGCATAAACGGTATTGCAATGGTAGGAAACAAGGCCTAAGGTTCATACTTTCACTAGTGCAAGTTCTCTCCACAATAATAACATAGATAGATGATATAACAATCCCTCAACATGCAACAAAGAGTCACTCCAAAGCAACTAATAGCGGAGAACAAACAAAGAGATTATGGTAGGGTACGAAACCACCTCAAAGTTATTCTTTCGGATCAATCTATTCAAGAGTTCGTACTAGAATAAAACCTTAAGACACAAATCAACCAAAACCCTATTGTCACCTAGATACTCCATTGTCACCTCAAGTATCCGTGGGCATGATTATACGATATGCATCACACAATCTCAGATTCATCTATTCAACCAACACAAATTACTTCAAAGAGTGCCCCAAAGTTTCTACCGAAGAGTCAAGAACGTGTGCCAACCCCTATGCATAGGTTCCTGGGCGGAACCCACAAGTTGGTCACCAAAACATACATCAAGTGGCACATGATATCCCATTGTCACCACAGATAAGCACGGCAAGACATACATCAAGTGTTCTCATAAAAGACTCAATCCGATAGGATAACTTCAAAGGGAAAACTCAATTCATCACAAGAGAGCACAGGGAGAGAAACATCATAAGATCCAACTACAATAGCAAAGCTCATGATACATCAAGATCGTGGCATAGAGGGAAGACGAGAGAGAACATGAGAGAGAGAGATCAAACACATAGCTACTGGTACATACCCTCAGCCTCGAGGGTGAATTACTCCCTCCTCGTCATGGATAGCACCGGGATGATGAAGATGGCCACCGGTGAAGGATCCCCCCTCCGACAGGGTGCTGGGAAGGGCTCCTGAGAGGTTTCTGGTGGCTACAGAGGCTTGCGGCGGCGGAACTCCCGATCTATCTTGATATCTGATGTTTTTAGGGTACGTAGGCTTATATAGGCAGAAGAAGTCGGTCGGGAGGTGCTCGAGGGGCCCACGAGACAGGGGGGCGCGCCTAGTAGGGGGGTTTGACCTCCTATCTCCTGGCCTCCTCGAGGGTCTTCTGACGTGAACTCAAAGTCTCCTAGGTGATATTCTTCCAAAAAATCACGTTGCCGAAGGTTTCATTCCGTTTGGACTCCGTTTGATATTCCTTTTCTTCGAAATACTGAAACAGGCAATAAAACAGCAATATGGGTTGCGCCTCCGGTTAATAGGTTAGTCCCAAAAGTAATATATAAGTGTATAATAAAGCCCATAATCATTCAAAACAGATAATAAAATAGCATGAATGCTTCATAAATTATAGATACGTTTGAGATGTATCAAGGAGCCATCTTGGAACCGTTGACAACACATTCTCTACAACACATCTGCTACGAGTATGAAGAGATACAGGGATAAGGAATCCCCTTGCCGAAAACCTCTTTTTGCCCGGATGGGAGCACCCAACTCGCCATTAAGCAGAACTCTAGAGCTGCCAGTTGACAAGAGCGTATTGATCCATCACATCCACACTTGAGGAAAACCTCTGGCTTATAGAACCTTACTTAAACAGGACCAACTGACGCTGTCAAAAGCTTTGTGAAAGTCCAGCTTTAAAGCGATAACTGGCATTTTCCTTTTATGGGCATATTGAATCATTTCAGCAGCTAGAGTAAAGTTCTCGATGATCGAGCGGCCCCACAAGAAACTGGACTGAAGGGAGTGTATCAAGAGGGGAATCCATGCTTTCAGCCGACTTGCCAGAACCTTAGAGAACAATTTTGGTATACTATGCACGAGAGAGATTGGTCTGAAGTCTCGCAGTTCCAGGGGCGTGTCCTTTTTAGGCAGTGGAGTGATGAAAGCAGAGTTAATGCCAACAAGATCAACTTCATTTCTATGAAAATCACCAAAAAATCTGAGGAGGTCATCCTTCAGCAGCAACTTAAAAGTCTTGTAAAACTCATTGGTAAAACCATCAGGGTCTGGACTTCTGTTATTGGGTGAGCAACTGATAGCCTGCAGGATTTCTGCCCAGGAGAACTGTACCGTAAGCTCAGACAGATCAAGCGGAGTGTAGAGGGAGTTCATATCCACTGTACTGATAGATGAGGCTGGCTGACCCAAGATTGTCCTAAAGTAATCCGTAGCCAGACTTAGTTTCTGACCATTCTCAAAGTGCTCCACACCATTCTGAACAAGGACTTTAACCTTGTTGCGCCGAGCCTGACAGTTGATCGCAGCGTGAAAAAACTGAGTGTTCTCATCCCCGGAAACACACCATCGTATCTTGGCTCTACGCCGCCAAATCACAGTCTGCCATAGGATCAACTATTCGGCCTTGGCAGTAGCAAAAGTTCTAAGAACCGCTTCAACAGTAGAGAGCGACCTCCTCTCTTCAACGGCATTAAAAAAAGATACGACGTGCTTGTTGTTATGCAAAAGAACCCGCAGACTAGGTTTTGTACGGCACCAATGCTGCAAGGCAGCCTGAACGCGCCTCATTTTGAAGTTGATCATGGATGCAGAAGAACAGATCTCTCGTGTGCATCTAGCCCATGCCTCTGTGATGATGTCCCGAGGTTCTTCCATCTCCAGCTAATGATTCTCCGTACGGAACAGCTTACTTATGGTGTGTTCGTGGAGAAGGACAGAAGAACAGGAACATGATCTGATGTGGTTGTGGCAATGCAAGAAGCAGTTGATTGCAAAAAACTGAGGTTCCAAGCTGCATTGACTAGCACCCGATCCAGGCGAACTAGGGTAGGTTGATCTCTCTTGTTGGACCAACTATAGAGCCTATTATCAATCTGCACATCATCCAAACCATGCCCTTTGATCCAAGCATTAAAGGTTTCCATCATATTCCAGTTTATCTGCCCTTGAGACTTCTCATGGGCGTGCCTATACATGTTGAAGTGACCCAAGACCACCCATGGAAGATCAAGTGATCCAGCTGCCGAGCTGACTGCATCAAAGAAGCTCGATCTCTCAAAATTCAGACATGGGGCATAAACCTCCGTAAGCAGGAAGGAGCTGTTTGTTGACGTGGAGGTCATCTTCATAGTAACATGGAACTTGTGCAACGCAACCACTTGGCCTAGGACCACGGAAGGATCCTAGGCAACCAATATTCCCCTGGCCGCACCGTCTGAGAGAGTGGCAGCATGCTCTTTGAGATTCAGAGGCAAGAAAGCTCGCAACTTGAAGGGGGAGACAGAGGACAGCTTGGTTTCCTCCAAGCAAACGACACTAGGGTAGCAAGAGGTTATAGTATCATGAACCAACGAGCATTTATCATCCTCGCCGAGTCCACGGACATTCCAATTCAGTACCCTCATAATGCAGTAAAGAACACCCAACCCAGAGCAAGAACAAGAGGACTAAGAACCAAAAATGGCATGATCATGATAAAGCAAACGGTGCAAAGCACTAGGATAGATTTGCTGCAGGAGCAACATACATACTCTTGACTGAATGACCAACAGAACCTGCCGATACTAAAGAGAGACTGAACCTGACTGACTAATAACCAGAGAACAAGCAAAAGCAACAGCTGGCAACAGAACACTAACAAGGATGAAGACCTGATCGAAACTATGACTAGCAGCACCGCCCGAAGGCCAACATGAATGCCACCAGACCTAACCATTGAAGGAGTTGAAGACGCACGCAGGAGATCTAGTAGAAGCACTAGTAGATGTGGAGGCGTCGTCCAAAGAAGCAGGGATGACTCTGTTCTTGGCTTGTTCTAGGATGGCACTGACGTTGAGGTCGCAACACTGAGCGATCTACTTCAGTTTGCCCCGAGTAAGCGGCGACAGCGTGTTCAGCAGTGGCAACTCAAGAAGACCAGTCACCGCCGCAGTCTTGGTCTTCTTGCGGCGAGAAAAGGAGCCGGAACGGCGGGACGTCCTAGAGCTGGAGTCAGACCCCGCGGCCGCTGAGGGAGTCCTGGATTAGGGGGTATCCGGACAGCCGGACTATATACTTTGGCCAGACTGTTGGACTATGAAGACACAAGATTGAAGACTTTATCCCGTGTCCGGATGGGACTCTCCTTTGCGTGGAAGGCAAGCTTGGCGATTCGGATATTAGATCTCCTTCTTTGTAGCCAACTCTGTGTAACCCTAGCCTCCTCCAGTATCTATATAAACCAGAGGGCTTAGTCCGTAGGAGGAGAACAATCATAATCATAGGCTAGCTCCTAGGGTTTAGCCTCTACGATCTCGTGGTAGATCAACTCTTGTAATACTCATATCATCAAGATCAATCAAGCAGGAAGTAGGGTATTACCTCCATCAAGAGGGACCGAACCTGGGTAAAACATCGTGTCCCCTGCCTCCTGTTACCATTAGCCTTAGACGCATAGTTTGGGACCCCCTACCCGAGATCCGCTGGTTTTGACACCGACATTGGTGCTTTCATTGAGAGTTCCTCTATGTCGTTGCTGTAAGGCTCAATGGCTCCTTCAATCATCAATAACAACACGGTCCAGGGTGAGACTTTTCTCCCCGGACAGATCTTCGTGTTCGGCGCTTCGCACTGCGGGCCAATTCGCTTGGCCATCTGGAGCAGATCGACGGCTACGCCCCTGGCCATCAGGTCAGGTTCGGAAACTTGAACTACACAACCGGCATCCGTGCAGATTTGATCCTCGACGGATTCGGGCCTGCGTCAGGAGCGTCGAACGGTCACGACGAGCACGACTTAGATCTGTTGTCGGACAGTATTCGGGATATCACACCCGCAGCAGCTCCGGACTTAAATCCGGAGCAGATCGCATCGTCCAAGGACGGGGGGATGGACCCCGCCATGGAGGCTGCATACTCATCGGCGTTGGAGCCGAACACAGACTCCCCCTCTAAGGAAACCTATGTCGCCGGACCCCCAGACTCGTTTCTGGCCGTAGGTCCTGGACCGCGCGCGTCCATGCCCATCGAAGCCAATTGGGCGCCAATCATGGAGTTCACTGCCGCGTATATCTTTCAGCGCTCGCCCTTTGGTGACGTGATAAACTCTTTAAGGTTTCTCTCTTTGTCGGGAGACTCTTGGGTGAACTATGTCCGGCTTGAGTGGGATACGGACGACGAAGATCGCGGCCCACCCACCACCCACTTAATAGCCACTGTCGAGGGCCTAACAGACATGCTTGACTTTGACTCCGACGACATCAACGGTATGGACGTCGATGCAGGGGATGACCTGGAACCACCGCCCACGGGGCGCTGGACTGCCACCTCATCATATGATATATACATGGTGGACACGCCTAAGGAGGACAATGATGACAAAAAGGACACAACGGAGGATAAACCCCCCGGACAAAAGCCAAAACGATGGTGCAGGCGCCGCTCCAAGTCCAGTTATAGTAAAAATAGTGATAACAGTGAAAGGAAAATTGACACCCCGGTCGGCTCCAAAGGCAACAACGATCATATGGACCCAGCGATGGAGCAGGATGAGCCAGGTCATGCCGAACACAGCCCAGAGCAGACACCTGATCATAGTGATCCCGAGGGTCAAACCCACCAACCTGCCTCCGGAGAGGAGGAAAGTCCGAACGACGATGCACTCATCATCCCGGAAAAACGCCTAGAACAAGATAACCTCTGCAGAAGGCTGATGGCCACTGCGAGGAGCCTAAAGAAGCAGAAGCAAAGGCTTAAGGCCACGCAGGCTACGCTCAACCGCAGATGGAAAAAAGTGCTAGACACCAAAGAAAAATGGCGATGATCGCCATAGAAAGAGCTACCCAAAGCGCAAGCTGCTGCCCGAATTCGACGAGGAAGCCATAGAGCCCATTCCGCCAAAGAACAACACGGCCAATCGGCCGGACCAACCACTTCATGGCCGCGATAGAGCAGCTACTGACGACGCACACGATTTACGCGAGCTCCTGAACAAAAAGGCCGGCGCGACCAGGTCCATCTATGGATCTAGAGGACCGGCTCCGGCACGGGAGTATGGTCACCAAGATGATCACACTGATCGAATACCAGTTCAGAATCAACACCGGACACAACACCAGTCGACAGCATGCCACGACATGTCCAGGTACAGAGGGGCGGTGCACCCTCTGTGCTTCACCGACAAGGTGCTGGATCACGAATTTCCACAGGGATTCAAACCCGTGAACATAGAGGCATATGATGAAACGACAGACCCTGGGGTCTGGATTGAGGATTTTATCCTTCATATCCACATGGCTCGTGGGGATGACCTCCACGCCATCAAATACCTTCCCCTCAAGTTGAAAGGGCCAGCTCGGCACTGGTTGAAAAGCCTCCCCGAAAATTCAATCAGAAGTTGGGAGGAACTTGAGGACGCTCTCAGGGCCAATTTTCAAGGGACCTATGTCCAACCTCCGGACGTAGACGATTTAAGTCACATAATACAACAACCCAGAGAGTCATCCCGTAAGCTTTGGAACAGATTTCTCACCAAGAAGAATCAAATTGTCGATTGTCCGGACGCCGAAGCGCTAGGGGCCTTCAAGCACAGTATCCGGGACGAGTGGATCGCTAGACACCTCGGCCAAGAAAAGCCGAGGACAATGGCAGCCTTAACAAGCCTTATGACACGCTTCTGCACGGGCGAGGACAGCTGGTTGGCCCGTAGAGGCACCAGTGACCCAGGCACATCCGAAATTAGGGATGGCAACGGGAAGCCTCGGCGCAATAAAAACAAGCGTCACAACAAGGAAGAAAGTCCGGACAACATGGTGGTCAACGCCGGATTCAGGGGCTCTCGACCCGGTCAATGAAAGAAGCCATTTAAAGGTAGCAAAGAGGGACCGTCCGGCCTGAACAAAGTCCTGGACAGATTGTGCCAAACTCATGGCACCCCCGAAAAACCTGCGAATCACACTCACAGAGAATGCTGGGTCTTCAAGAAGGCCGGCAAGTTAAATTCCGAACACAAGGGAATGGAAACAGCAAGTGAAGACGAGGATGAGGGTCGCCAGCCGAACACTGGGGGACAGAAAAAATTCCCACCAGAAGTCAAAACAGTAAACATGATCTACGCGACTCACATACCAAAGAGAAGGCGCAAACGCACGCTCAGAGACGTATACACTGTAGAGCCCGTCGCCCCCAAATTCAATCCCTGGTCGGCCTTCCCGATCACCTTTGATCACAGGGACCACCCGACTAGTATCCAGCATGGAGGATCGGCTGCCTTGGTGCTCGACCCAATAATCGATGGATACCATCTCACTCATGTCCTCATGGACGGCGGCAGTAGTCTTAATCTGATATATCAGGACACTGTCTGCAAGATGGGGATAGACCCATCCAGAATTAGCCAAAGTAACACCACCTTTAAAGGAGTGATACCAGGTGTTGAGGCCCGCTGCAGGGGCTCCCTCGTATTAGAGGTGACATTCGGCTCTCCCGACAACTTCACAAGCGAAGAATTACTCTTCGACATCGCTCCCTTCTGAAGCGGTTATCAGCATTACTCGGAAGACCGGCATTCGCTCGCTTCAAGGCAGTATCGCACTACGCCTACCATAAACTCAAGATGCCCGGTCCACGTGGTGTCATCACTGTTAGTGGAAACACAGAGCGTTCCTTACGCGCGGAAGAATACGTGGCGGCTCTAGCAGCCGGACACTAAGCGGCCTCTCCTATCAGAACGCATGATCGGTCGTTAAGACCACGAACACGGTTAGACGAGTCCGGTGCACTGATACGTCTCCAACGTATCTATAATTTTTTATTGTTCCATGCTATTATATTACCTGTTTTGGATGTCTATGGGCTTTATTTTACACATTTATATCATTTTGGGACTAACCTACTAACCGGAGGCCCAGCCCGTATTGCTGTTTTTTTTTGCCTATTTCAGTATTTTGAAGAAAAGGAATATCAAACGGAGTCCAAACGGAATGAAACCTTCGGGAGTGTGATTTTTGGAACAAACGTGATTCAGAGGACTTGGAGTGCAAGTCAAGAAGCAGCCAAGGCAGCCACGAGGGTGGGGCGCGCCCACCCCTATAGGGCACGCCCCTTGTCTCGTGGGCCCCTCGGGCAGCCACCGACGTACCTATGTACCCCGAAAACATCCAGGGAGCCACCGAAGAAATATTTCCGCCACCGTAACCTTATGTATCCGCGAGATCCCATCTTGGAGCCGTCGCCGGTGTTCTGCCGGAGGGGGAATCCACCATGGAGGGCTTCTACATCAACACCATAGCCCCTCCGATGAGTTGTGAGTAGTTTACCACAAACCTTCGGGTCCATACTTATTAGCTAGATGGCTTCTTCTCTCTTTTTGGATCTCAATACAATGTTCTCCCCCTCTCTTGTGGAGATCTATTCGATGTAATCTCTTTTTGCGGTGTGTATGTCGAGATCTGATGAATTGTGGGTTTATGATCAAGTTTATCTATGAATAATATTTGAATCTTCTCTGAATTCTTTTATGTATGATTGAGTTATCTTTGCAAGTCTCTTCGAATTATCAGTTTGGTTTGGCATACTAGATTGATCTTTCTTGCCATGGGAGAAGTGCTTAGCTTTGGGTTCAATCTTGCGGTGTTCTTACCAAGTGACAGAAAGGGTTCAAGACACGTATTGTATTGTTGCCATCAAGGATAAAAAGATGGGGTTTATATCATATTGCTTGAGTTTATCCCTCTACATCATGTCATCTTTCTTAATGCGTTACTCTGTTCTTATGAACTTAATACTCTAGATGCATGCTAGATAGTGGTCGATGTGTGGAGTAATAGTAGTAGATGCAGGCAGGACTCGGTCTACTTGTTGCGGGCGTGATGCCTATATACATGATCATGCCTAGATAATCTCATAATCATTTGCTTTTCTATCAATTGCTCGACAGTAATTTGTTCACCCACCGTAATACTTATGCTATCTTGAGAGAAGCATCTAGTGAAACCTATGCCCCCCGATCTATCTTTTATCATATAAGTTTCCAATCTACTTTTATTTGCATCTTTATTTTCTGCATCTATATTATAAAATACCAAAAATATATTTATCTTATCATATTATCTCTATCAGATCTCACTCTCGCAAGTGGCCATGAAGGGATTGACAACCCCTTTATCGCGTTGGTTGCGAGTTCTTTGTTTGTTTGTGTAGGTTCGTGGGACTTGTGAGGAGCCTCCTACTGGATTGATACCTTGGTTCTCAAAAATTGAGGGAAATACTTATGCTACTGTGCTGCATCACCCTTTCCTCCTCAAGGAAAACCAACGCAAGCTCGAGACGTAGAAAGAAGGATTTCTAGCGCCGTTGCCGGGGAGGTCTTCGCTCAAGTCAAGACATACCAAGTAACCATCACAAACTCATCTCCCTCATATTTACATTATTTGCCATTTGCCTCTCATTTGCCTCTCCCCCACTTCACCCTTGCCGTTTTATTCGCCCTCTCTTTCCCAATCTTCTCTCTCTTTTCCGTTTGCCTTCCCGTTGCCATGGCTGAGTCAAAAAAAACTAAGGGATCTCTCCCTAGTTTTAGTGCCTTAGATAGCCCCTCTGTTCTCTCTAAGCTCCTAAATAATGATGCTATGGGGAGACCTACCGGGGTTATCAATGAGAATTTAAATAATTGTGACGAAGATGACTCCGGAATTTGTCGTTATTTGCTTGATGAGTCTTTAAAAGATGCTTGAGATAGATTATTAAGGATTCGGGCCAGCTATGTGCCACAATATCAAATTGAAGTTTACTTAAAAAGTTTTTATGTTGGCTTGCCCGCTTCTTTCAAACAAGTTCTAGATTCTATTTTTGAAGAAGGTTTTCTTGAAGGGGATGCTATAGATACCTATTAAAAAATGAAAACCATATTTGGGCACCCTATGAATGACTAGGTTGAATCAACTACTCTCTCGTGCTTTTATCAAAATGAAATTATCAAAGAGATGAAGTCTAGCTTAGATGCAAATTTCCGTAACGTGCTTGATCTTACTTCATCCATTAATGGCAATGTTCTTACCCTAAATAGAAGAATGAATGCCATAGAAAGGATATCCTCTTTTTCCTTTTCAAGTGCCAAAGATGGCACTACTTAGATCTATCTTCGCTTTTATGCCTAGCTAGGGGCGTTAAACGATAGCGCTAGTTGGGAGGCAACCCAATTTTCTTTGTGTTTCTTGTTTTTGTTTCTGTTTAGTAATAAATTTTGTTTCTACTTTCTGTTTAGATGTGTTTTCATGTTTTATTTAGTGTTTGTGCCAAGTAGAACCTATAGGATAACCTATGATATGAGTTGATTTGATTCTGCTGAAAAACAGAAACTTTGTGCTCACGAGAAAAAATTCAATAAATCACAGAAACGAGCTTTTGCATTGATTCTTTTTTCTTATGTTCAATAATTTTTTTTAGGACTTCTTATTTTGGTAGGATTTTTAAAGTTCCAGAAGTTTGCGTTAGTTACAGATTGCTACAGACTGTTCTGTTTTTGACAGATTCTGTTTTTCGTGTGTTGTTTGCTTATTTTGATGCATCTATGGCTAGTAAAATAGTTTATGAACCATAGGGAACTTGGAATACAGTAGGTTTAACACAAATATAAATAAAGAATGAGTTCATTACAGTACCTTATGTGGTGGTTTTGTTTTCTTTCACAAACAGAGCTTATGAGATTTCCTTTGTGTTGTGAAGTTTTCAAGTTTTGGGTAAAGATTTGATGGACTATGGAATAAAGGGTGGCAAAAGCCTAAGCTTGGGGATGCCCCCGGAAGGCATCCCCTCTTTCGTCTTCATTCATTGGTAACTTTACTTGGAGCTATATTTTTATTTGCTACATGATATGTGTTTTGCTTGGAGCGTCGTGTATTTTATTAGTATTTGCTTTTTAGTTTACCACAATCATCCTTGCTGTACACACCTTTTGGGAGAAGCCTATTTGATTGAAATTTATTAGAATATGCTATGCGCTTCACTTATATCTTTTGAGCTAGATAGTTTTTGCTCTAGTGCTTCACTTATATCTTTTAGAGCACGGCGGTAGATTAATTTTGAAGAAATTGTTGATCTCTCATGCTTCACTTATATTATTTTGAGTGTCTTTTAGAACAGCATGGTATTTGCTATGGTTATAAATTGGTCCTAGAATGATGAGCATCCAAGTTGAGTATAATAAAAACTATCATAAGAAGTGAATTGGATGCTATGATCAACTTGATACTTGATAATTGTTTTGAGATAGGGAGGTAGTGATATTAAGGTAATGCTAGTTGGGCGATTATGAATTTAAAGAATGCTTGTGTTGAAGTTAGCAAGTCCCATAGCATGCACGTATGGTTAAAGTTGTGTAACAAATTTGAAGCATGAAGTGTACCTGGCTTGTGCATCCTTATGAGTGGCAGTCGGGGACGAGCGATGGTCTTTTCCTACCAATCTATCCCCCTAGGAGCATGCGCGTAGTGCTTGGTTTTTGATGACTTCTAATTTTTTGCAATAAGTATATGAGTTCTTATGACTAATGTTGAGTCCATGGATTATACGCACTTTTACCTTTCCATCATTGCTAGCCTCTTCGGTACCGTGCATTGCCCTTTCTCACCTTGAGAGTTGGTGCAAACTTCACCGGTGCATCCAAACCCCATGATATGATACACTCTATCACACATAAACCTCCTTATATCTTCCTCAAAACAGCCACCATACCTACCTATTTATGGCATTTCCATAGCCATTCCGAGATATATTGCCATGCAACTTTCCACCGTTCCATTCATCATCATCATGACATACATTACTTTTGTCATATTGCCATTGCATGATCATGTAGTTGACATCGTATTTGTGGCAAAGCCACCATGCATAATTTTTTATACATGTCACTCTTGATTCATTGCACCATCCCGGTACACCGCCGGAGGCATTCACATAGAGTCATATCTTGTTCTAGTTTCGAGTTGTAATTCATGTGTTGTAATCAATGAAAGTGTGATGATCATCATTATTAGAGCATTGCCCAAAAAGAAAAAAGAAAAAAAAGAAAGGCCAACAGAAAAA
>NC_041387.1:473458285-473495431 GCF_002162155.2 Triticum dicoccoides
GAAAAAAAAAAAGGGGCCAAAGAAAAAAAGGAAAAGAAAAAAAAGAAAAAAAAAGAAAAATAAATAAATAAATAAAGGGCCAATGCTACTATCTCTTTTTCCACACTTGTGCTTCAAAGTAGCACCTTGTTCTTCATGTAGTGAGTCTCATATATTGTGCTTCAAAGTAGCAGCATGTTTTTCATGTAGAGAGTCTCATATGTTGTCACTTTCATATACTAGTGGGAATTTTTCATTATAGAACTTGGCTTGTATATTCGTACAATGGGCTTCCTCAAATGCCCTAGGTATTCGTGAGCAAGCAAGTTGGATGCACACCCACTAGTTTTCTTTTGTTGAGCTTTCATTCATTTATAACTCTAGTGCATCCATTGCATGGAAATCCCTACTCCTCATGTTGACATCAATTGATGGGCATTCCCATAGCCCATTGATTATCCTCGTCAATGTGAGACTTTCTCCTTTTTTTATCTTCTCCACACAATCCCCAATCATTATTCTATTCCACCCATAGTGCTATGTCCATGGCTCACGCTCATGTATTGCGTGAAGGTTGAAAGAGTTTGGGATTATTTAAGTACAAAACAGTTTCTTGGCTTGTCATCGGGGGTATAGAAGTTGGGAACATCTTTGTGTGACGAAAATGAAGCATAGCCTAACTATATGATTTTGTAGGGATGAACTTTCTTTAGCCATGTTATTTTGAGAAGACATGATTGCTTTTATTAGTATGCTTGAAGTATTGCTATTTCTTTTGTCAATATGAACTTTTATTTTGAATCACTGGGATCTGAACATTCATGCCACAATAAAGATAAATTACATTGAGAATTATGCTAGGTAGCATTCCACATCAAAAATTCTATTTTTATCATTTACCTACTCGAGGACGAGTAGGAATTAAGCTTGGGATGCTTGATACGTCTCCAACGTATCTATAATTTTTTATTGTTCCATGCTATTATATTACCTGTTTTGGATGTCTATGGGCTTTATTTTACACATTCATATCATTTTTGGGACTAACCTACTAACCGGAGGCCCAACCCGTATTGCTGTATTTTTGCCTATTTTAGTATTTCAAAGAAAAGGAATATCAAACGGAGTCCAAACGGAATGAAACCTTCGGGAGCGTGATTTTTGGAACAAACATGATCCAGAGGACTTGGAGTGCAAGTCAAGAAGCAGCCGAGGCAGCCACGAGGGTGGGGGGCGCGCCCACCCCTATAGGGCGCGCCCCCTGTCTCATGGGCACCTCGGGCGGCCACTGACGTACTTCTTCCTCCTATATAAGCCTACGTACCCCAAAAACATCTAGGGAGCCACTGAAGAAATATTTCCGCCACCGTAACCATCTGTATCCGCGAGATCCCATCTAGGAGCCGTCGTCGGCGTTCTGCCGGAGGGGGAATCCACCATGGAGGGCTTCTACATCAACACCATAGCCCCTCCGAAGAGTTGTGAGTAGTTTACCATAGACCTTCAGGTCCATAGTTATTAGCTAGATGGCTTCTTCTCTCTTTTTGGATCTCAATACAATGTTCTCCCCCTCTCTTGTGGAGATCTATTCGATGTAATCTCTTTTTGCGGTGTGTTTGTCGAGATCCAATGAATTGTGGGTTTATGATCAAGTTTATTTATGAATAATATTTCAATCTTCTCTGAATTCTTTTATGTATGATTGAGTTATCTTTGCAAGTCTCTTCAAATTATCGGTTTGGTTTGGCCTACTAGATTGATCTTTCTTGCCATGGGAGAAGTGCTTAGCTTTGGGTTCAATCTTGCGGTGTTCTTACCCAGTGACAGAAAGGGTTCAAGACACGTATTGTATTGTTGCCATCGAGGATAAAAAGATGGGGTTTATATCATATTTCTTGAGTTTATCCCTCTACATCATGTCATCTTTCTTAATGTGTTACTCTATTCTTATGAACTTAATACTCTAGATGCATGCTGGATAGCGGTCGATGTGTGGAGTAATAGTAGTAGATGCAGGCAGGAGTCGGTCTACTTGTTGCAGACGTGATGCCTATATACATGATCATGCCTAGATAATCTCATAAATATTCACTTTCTATCAATTGCTCAACAGTAATTTGTTCACCCACCGTAATACTTATGCTATCTTGAGAGAAGCCTCTAGTGAAACCTATGGCCCCCGGGTCTATCTTTTATCATATAAGTTTCCAATCTACTTTTATTTGCATCTTTATTTTCTGCATCTATATTATAAAATACCAAAAATATATTTATCTTATCATATTATCTCTATCAGATCTCACTTTCGCAAGTGGCCGTGAAGGGATTGACAACCCCTTTATCGCGTTGGTTGCGAGTTCTTTGTTTGTTTGTGTAGGTTTGTGGGACGTGTGGGGAGCCTCCTACTGGATTGATAACTTGGTTCTCAAAAACCGAGGGAAATACTTACGCTACTGTGCTGCATCACCCTTTCCTCTTCAAGGAAAACCAACGCAAGCTCGAGACGTAGCATGCACTACCGTCGGTAACAGCCCAGATAAACCTGAGCTGGGTGCTATACATATACCCCCATAGATGGTACCAGGGGCTGTAAACATGTAATAAAGCCCACAATTCGGCTTGACCTTACTAACATGCCAATGTCCCACATTTGTACTATCCATTGAGAATAAACCAACTTTTCGCATGCTTACGCCATACTCTTTTACATGAGTTTTCCTTTTTACAGACACCATTCGTGCGACACCCTTCCAGGATACGGCACAATAGAGACAAAGGCGCAGACGTGCAGCAGGGCCCCGCTCAAAGGTTTCTCTTTAGATTAAGCCCCTGTGTAAACCTTCTTTACTGTCTCTTGTTGCTTGACATCCCACAGGTATTCTATACACCCACAGGGGATACTGGCGTTATTGGCATTTCGCCACGGTAGATTAATGCACGTACCTGGAAATACAGGGTTCATAAGCAAGGGCGCTACTCAGCCCAGTATATGTTATAAAGTCCAAATACCTTCGGGAGTGTTCGGCGTCGCGAGTTTGGCCTTATATGCATCAGCTGCGAATCATGTCTTTGGTCAAATGTTGGGTTTGCCCGGCTCCTGGGTTTGCTGCCTTATGTTCCATTCTACCAGCTAAGGCGGCCAAAGGAGAACTACTGCGATTGTGCCCTGGTTATTCCGGATGAGCACCTCAGTAGAGAAAGCCGAAAACTGACTGTCATGGTACAACAGGAGACTGGTCAACCACTCGAGGACTCATCGGAATCTTCGGGATTCCTCCGCATTAACGAAGGACCGTTTCCCGGTCATGTACATACACACTCGTCCAGATGCACGCGAAGGTACCAGGGGTTATATAGTAGTCCCACCGTCAAACTCCTATGGCCAAGTGAAAGTGTTAAAGCTATATAGTCCGATTGCCTAGTTCGACGTGCGATCACCTCCTTAATGGACCAAGACGTTGGATCAAGTGTGATTACGCACATTTTCACAAACACCCCCGCATTGTATGTGTGGGGGCTGAAGCCAACGACTGCTAACTTTCAGGATATATACATACATCAAACGGCCGCACAGGAGGCACTATAACACTTTTGGGCAAAAGTATAAACATAGCCTTTATAATTAAAATAGAATTGTTTTTACAATTGCACGACTTGTCACTCGAACATGACACTCTTCGAGCATTGAGCCTCTATTAAACGGGCACCTTCTGTGACCTGCTCAAAATAGTGCTCGGCTGGGTCCTGGCTTCCTGCCGGACTCTGGGTTGCAATGCTGGTGGCCTCCATATCCGCCCAATATGTTTTAACACGGGCAAGAGCCATCCGTGCACCCTCTATGCACACCAACCTCTTCATGGCATTGATTCGCGATACGGCGCCAAGGAATTGTTGCACTAAACCAAAATAACTGCCCGGCCTTGGTCCCTTCGGCCATAGATGGTCTATTACAAACCTCATTGCAAGACCGGACAACCTATGGAGCTCGGCCATAGCGGCCATCCTCTCACTCAATGGCAGCGGGTGCATTGGAGCATTGAATTGCGACCAGAACAACCTTTCTATTTCATTATCTTTTTGATCCTTGAAGAACTTGGTCGCATCAGCCGCACTTTTTGCCAGATCCGCATACGCGTCTTTAGCGCTCCAAATCTGATCCAGAGGAGCGTACTTTGGGTCTCCGAACTTCATCCGCAACAAATAGGGGCTTCCAGCCGTGATGTCCCTGGCCTGTCGAAGCTCCTCCCGCACATCTCTAATTTCAGAACAAGTCTCCTTGGCCGCATCCAGTGCCTTCCTCAGGTCAGCCGACTTTGCCTGATTCTCCTTTTCGAGGAGCTCATACCGGCCGGCAAGCGACGTCCCTCAGCTCCACAGCCATCTTGGCTATCCTATCTTCGCTTCGGCGATGAGCAGCCTGTTTGGCTCTCAAATCTTCGGCCGCCTTTAGGGCAGCCGCACTGCTAGCCCGGGCTTGTTCCTTGGCTAGGGCAAGTTTCGCCCTCAGGGCCTCCACGGTAGCAGCTCTGCCTGCAGCCAAAGCATATCATACTAACATTATGCTCCTCTTACTATTTCCTAAAAAATGAGGAGAAAAGAGCACATACTCTGTGACTCGTCAAACCGCTTGTTTACAAGCATGATGTCGGTGTCCACCACATCAATCTATCGCCTCAGCTCGGCGAATTCAGTGGTCCGGTCTACCACCAGACCCTTAGCCACCTGCGCATGAACGCAGTGCGATCATTACTTGGGAGTGTGATCCTCCGTTTGCCGCCTAAAGCAGGCAACCAGAGTCTCAGGGGCTACTATCTATACGGAGCACACCTAGCGCGTCCGATACAACCGAAAAATTATGTGTTTCGTTACGTACCTCAAAGCCTTCGAGTAGGCTCTTAAAAGCTTCATTCAACCCGCTTGTGGCAGATGAAATCTTCTCAAATACCGTACCCATTAATGTACGGTGACCCTCCGAGAGAGCAGCTTGTTCCAGAAGGCCCGCCAGTGTGTACGGCCGGGCACCGGATGATACGTCCATTTTGCATCATGCTTTTATGTCAATATTTATTGCATTATGGGTTGTTATTTCACGTTATGTCACAATACTTATGGCTATTCTCTCTTATTTTACAAGGTTTACATGAAGAGGGAGAATGCCGGCAGCTGGAATTCTGGGATGGAAAAGGAGCAAATATTGAAGGACTATTCTGCGCAACTCCAAAAGTCCTGAAACTCCATGGAATACTTTAGAATTAATAAAGAAAAATCGTCGCCAAATATGAAGGCCAGGGGGCCCACACCCTGCTCACGAGGGTGGGGGCGCCCCCCTGGGCGCACCCCCTACCTTGTGGGCCCCCTGGTGCCTCTCTGACTCCCATCTTCTCCTATATGAAGTCTTTCAATGAGAAAAAATCAGAGGGAAACTTTCGGGACGAGACTCCGCCGCCACAAGGCGGAACCTTGGCGGAACCAATCTAGGGCTCTGGCGGAGCTTTTCTGCCGGGGACACTTCCCTCCGGGAGGGGGAAATCATCACCACCGTCATCACCAATGCTCCTCTCATCGGGAGAGGGCAATCTCCATCAACATCTTCACCAGCACCATCTCATCTCCAAACCCTAGTTCATCTCTTGTATCCAATTCTTGTCTCCAAGTCCGGAATTGGTGCTAGTAGTTTGCTAGTAGTGTTGATTACTCTTTGTAGTTGATGCTAGTTGGTTTATTTGGTGGAAGATCATATGTTCAGATCCTATATGCACATTATTACCCCTCTGATTATGAACATGAATATGCTTTGTGAGTAGTTACGTTTGTTCCTGAGGACAAGGGAGAAGTCTTGCTATTAGTAGTCATGTGAATTTGGTATTCGTTTGATATTTTGATAAGATGTATGTTGTCTAACCTCTAGTGGTGTAATGTGAATGTCGACTACATAACACTTCACCATTATTTGGGCCTAGAGGAAGGCATTGGGAAGTAATAAGTAGATGATGGGTTGCTAGAGTGACAGAAGCTTAAACCCTAGTTTATGCGTTGCTTCGTAAGGGGCTGATTTGGATCCACATGTTTCATGCTATGGTTAGGTTTACCTTAATACTTTTGTTGTAGTTGCAGATGCTTGCAGTAGAGGTTAATCATAAGTGGGATGCTTGTCCAAGTAACACTACAACAAAAACTACCAGTAGAGGCGTCGAATTCCATACCTAGAGACGTGTTATTTCACCTCTAGGCAACTGTAGAGTCGTTTTAGCAAAGCGTCTTTGGAGCGTCTTCCCATGGACCGTCTCAAACCATATAGACACGCTTGTTGAGCGTCTTTACATGACATGGGACGTTATATAGGAACGTTCAACATCGTGTCTACACAGGTAGAGACGTTATGTTAGACACGCTCATATCACGTCTCTACTCACATAGACGCGTTTCATTTGCGTCTCAAGACCATTGAGGCGCTTCTGTAAATTCATTCATCATAGGCCCAGTACTTTATACATGTCGTGTAGAGACATTATATTTATCTTTAAATATACATAAGCGACTCGGTACAAATAGAATATTCTACTTTAAATATGGATTGATTTATTTTGAATTTGTATTTCCTCATTTCAAATTCGATCATTTTCTCATGACATGGCCGCACATGCAGATTAATCCAATAATATCATTATATGAAGGCACCATTCCACGTCATAGATTGCATTTGCAAGCATCACATTATAAAAATTGGCAAGCTGAGTGGAATAATTAGCCCGAACAGATACTTACACCAAAGTTCACAACTGAATAATAAAAGACATTCATACAGAACATACAAATAAATAAGAAATATCCTATAGTCTAGAACTATGTTTCTCAATGAAGCTAAAATATAAAATAAGCCACACTACTTGTTCATTCACAGACTAGTTCATCAACTGATCCTAGCTCCTTCCATGCACTCCCTTTTCAAATCCGGAACTACCCAATTACTCCTAGCTCCCTTAATGCACTCTCTTTCCAAATCCTCAACCGGCCTGCAAAAGAAAATGACCAATGTTTTAGACAAGTGCAAGATAAGATGTTCTTTGATAACTTATAAGTGTATCATACAAATGCTTCCTTGGAGTGGTCAGCTTAGTTTCCTTACCCTAAAACCACAAAGATTTTTTATAACTAAAATATATTAAATGTGGATATTGGAGCATACTCGATGCTTGTATGGAAACATACTTACATGTGAGCAAGGCCAAGCAATAACATAACCAGTGCTCCTACTATTTGAAACTTTTCATATGGTCTAACCAGTTCTCATCTCCTAGATTTAGCCACGGACTGCAACATATTGCTCTTCAAGCATGTTTCCTTCAACCACATATGTTCAATCTTTACTCCCTAAAATTTCATTGACCACCTAGCTTGACTGCATTGCTATTTTCAGTATGAGCATTCTGCAGTTAAATAGGAGAGGTATGAATGAAGAGACATAATCAGCTAAAGAATGATAATTTCCAAGAGTTCCAATATCATGTACTAGGAATGCACTAAGTAGCCCTATTCTACACATACCTTCGGTCTTCTTAGATTAAGGTTTTGTTACAACATAATAATTTATTTTGAAAGCTAAACATGCATGCATGATGCCAACAAATGAAGTACTCGTCATGTAAACTAGAAGTGTATGCGTGTTTTGCTGTGCTAGCCTATAGTGTTGACTGATCTTGCGATGTTGTTTCCATCATATATTCATTGTACTATAACGTAAACCAATGCTAACATGCCAGGCCCGGAACAATTTAAGTTCATTTATGTGATTATAATTATCAAATGTAACTGTGACCGTAAATGAATGGATTATGACATGTTTAATCATAGTATATCAATTGCTAGCCAACATTTGGAAGTTAAAAAAATAACCATTAATCATGAGCCAAATAAATATGGAAGTGGACTTCATGAATTTTGTCATCAAAATGCATCAGCAAAGTACCTTGCCATCAGACCTTACACCTCCAGTCCATGCTTCCTTTGAAATGCTCTCCCCTGAAATGGACAAAGAGATTGTAAATAATTTGCATGCTTTAGCAAAGGTAACACCTATTGGGCATGAAAAACATGACCATTTTTCACTGCCAGGAATGGCAACATCGTTAGACATTTATGTTTCTCCTTAGACATAGCAAGGCCAGTAGGCCGTTGAAGTAGCTAAATAATGGACGGTGAATGAAATCAAATCCTTCGTTATAGGCAGAATTAAACTAAGAGATAATATCATCAATGGGAAATGATAGCCATTATCAGATAAGAACTGCCAGATAGCAGAAAAAAGAAAATCCTCTTTGGAAACGGGAGAAGCAGAGCCAAATCACCAGAGTAACACCTATATATCCACACAAAAAAAGAGTAACACCTATATAACTCTATTATACTTTTGAATATATATATATATATATATAGCAAACATTTCACTGAGCAAATAATTACCATACTCGTATATTATCACTGAAATAGTTGGTTTCAAACAATCATATATTTTCTCTCGATCCATTTTTTTGCTGAACTAGATGTAATTCATGCTCATAACAAAAGATACATTATTGTTCTATTCTCTAATCAACTAAGGTGATGAATAAAATTTAAGTAAAATATGTTTTGTGATCTTTTTTTCCCGGGTGAAACATAACATGCTGTGTGATTGTTGAATTACACGGATGCAATCAAAACATGGATGCGCCATTTTTGTGTCCCCTATCTATCGGATTTTACTTGGTTGTGTGATGTGACAATTTTCTACTAACTTCGAATCTTAATTCCATTTGTTTGACAATGCAAGGGGACAGGTGCGGCTGTGGGCTGTGGTAGACCAATTGGTACTACTTGCCAGAAAGCAGCAACTACAAACAGACACTGAGACAAGGGAGGAGGCTAGACAGACCTTGGGATCAAGTGGAGTGAGTCTAATAAATAGAACTCGGGCATAAAACATCAGAGGTCAAATTGCATGCTGGTAGCTCCAAGGCAACAACATCGATGGTCACCAATCCCGGCGCGACGTCTAGAGTTTTGCCACAACAGCCGTGCGCAAGGACGGATGGCAAAACAACAACAAGGAGCGGAGCCAAACAAAGGTGGTCTCTGGCGCCCGGCGCCAACACCGCCGTCCGCCGCCCCGCAAAGCCGTCAGTGCAATGCAACAGGTTGTACGCCAGACACGACGAGCATCGTCCAGGCTGGTAGCTTTTCACCTCTCCCCCTAGGATCTATAAACAACATGCAACCCAACCGAGAAGCAATCAAACCGAGCAAACTGTATGTACGCCCAATGTTCAGAAGACTTTTTCATTGATGTGAATATCTACTCTACTCCTACCATGGAGCAGAGCAGCTGCAGTTTGCAGAGTCGAACACCAAAAATTACAGCGATTAAGCAGGAAATCAATTTACTACATAAGTTTGAGAATCTAGAAGAATTTGAGGATTTTCCGTACCAGTTTGAGCGAACAGATCTCAATGGGCAGGGGCACGACGAATCTGGGGTGGCTACCCTAGGTGGCACGGATGTACTTCCGTGCTTGCTCTGCATATTCCACCTATAGGTTGAAGATGAAGATGTTCGTCGTAGCAGATGCTTCCTCCGACCTGCCCGCCCAATAGCCACCGCCGCCACCGAGGCACCCGCCGGCCGGTCTCTGTCCCCCAATCTCCACCGCATCCAATCGCTCGCCGCCCACCGAGTCTCCCTAAGTTCGCCACCAAACAAATCGATCGACGCTCCTCTGTGGAGGCGATGCACATCACCTGCCAGTCGGCCAGGGAGGGATCCCATTAGATGGATTAGGAGGTTGAAGGAGATAAGTGGGGAGATGGCGGCGTGGGTGAGAGAAAATATATACGGGGAGTTATTTTTTGACGGCAAAAGAGAAATAGGAGCGCCAAGGGCCAAAAATAATTTCCTCCAAACAAAATTCAGGAAAATTTAATTTTTATAATTTAGGGAAATGATAATATATTTCTGTTATTATAGATAAAACAACTAGAAAAGACGCCAGTGATCCTACACTTGCTCTGTTACTATTACTTTTTGCATGTATGCCATTAAGAAGCACACATTAGGCCCATGTCGCTCCACACGAGTGACATGGGCGGTGAACCTAGCCACCATCGACAGCCGCCTCCCCCCTCGCAGCCACCATGTGCGATGTCGAGGGAAAGCCTGTGTGGCAGCGGCAGCGTCAGGTCTTCTTCAGGGAGCGGGCGTCCTCGTGGCAGGCTCGTGTGGTGCTGGCGAGTGGACGTCGTGTGCTCTGTGTCGGCGGGTTGAAGGTCCTCTCCTCGGGCAAAGAGGCAGATCCGGGGCCCTCGCGCTCGGATCTGGTGTGCGGGCGCAGTCAGCTAGCAGGGGCGGCCCTAGCGGCGTGGGGTGGTGGCCGGTGCTCTGGTCATGGCTAGGGCGCAGTGAGTCTGCACGTGGAGGTGCGGCACAAGTGGTTCGCGATGAGGTTCTGCCACCGTGAGGTCACTCGACGGCGTGGTGAGGGGCCGTTGCCCGGGGGGCGTGGTGGAGCGCTCGCAATGATGGAGCAGCAGCGGACGGGCGACTGTTGGATCTTCTGCGTTCTCCGATGGATGCGCATGGGAGCCTGGTCACGGCTGGGAACGAAGGTGCTTCGTGGTCTCGGACGGCATATCTCTGGTCCATGGCGGCGTGGTGATCGGTATATAAGGATTGGTTTGTGCTGCATTCGATGAACAACTGTCGATCGGTGGTTGGTGGATCTAGCGGTTGTTGTTGGTCGACGGCCTCCCCAAGGTGCGGTTTGGCTGCTCCAATGATGAGTTTCTTCGGTTGTGAGCTGGCTCCGTGGTGGTGCTAGGTGGTGCTGTTTGTGAGATGATGTGCAGATGAGGTGGTGTCGGGAGCTTGGGTGAAAACCTTGTCTCGGTTGTGGGCGTGACCAGCGATGGCGACCGTCGTGGTCGTCGTTTACCTTCTTGGAGGCATTGATGTATTGTTGCCACACCGCTCCCGCTCTCGCGTGGATCGCTGTAGCTCCGGGGGAAACACTTGATCTGGTTTGATCAAACGATGGTGGCGCCTTCGTGTCGTATCCCTCCTCCCATGGGAGCTTCGTCTTTGGAGTTGGGTATTGGCGAGCTGGATCAGTGGACGACTGTGGTGTTGGCGTCGAGGCTTTTGTGGCAACGATGATGAGGAGAGCAATATCGGAGAATTGGATATGGTTGAGGCGCAGTCGGCTCTTCTCCAACGTCTTGTTTGTTGATGTCAAGTCGAAGCTGTGGTGGTGGGGTCTCGATTGGCATACGATGACGGGAGCAGCTGGTTTGTTCAATGATCGTCTGCGGCACCAGCCGTGCCTAGTTCTCCTTCATGATTCTCCGTCAGAGTCGGAGTGGCACTGTCTGCTCGTAGGAGCTGAGTTCTGGTGCAGATCTTCATACATCTCCACACGCCGTGTATAGTGTGGGTTGGGTCGATGATCGCCTACGGTGAAGTCGAAGTCGTTGGCTCGTGTTTTAGGGATGGTGAGGACGCCTCTAGGGAGGAATGATAAGGATGACACATGTGTGCTGGTTCGATGAGGCTCTCATTGGAGTAGTGTGCGGTATCTTATGTGTGCCGCTCAGTGGTTGTGTTGGTTTTTCTCCGATGCTTCATAATTAATTGGACAATTTGGTTTCGCTCGGCTCTCGGCTTTTCCCAATTAACTGAGCAACTCTTTTTATTCTTAATGAATGCAGGAATCTTGTCATTTTGAGAAAAATATTATTTATTGTACATATATTGTGAACTGATTGATTTTAGAGAAAAATGATAATTATATCGAATTATTTGTAATGTTTCTATGTACAATGTCGACCATAAGGAGGAAGGGCATGGTGGCATAATGAGCTCACTGAAATTGACGTCGACCCGGTGTGAACGCCGTGATGAACATGAGACAAGTGGCTACACGGAATAAAGTTTTGTTTCTTCTTTTAGTCTCATTTTCTCAATTTAATTTTTTCCACTTCTTTTTACAAGTTCAAAAACTTCAAATAATTTTTTTCAAGCCCTCCAAAGCTGTTCTGAAAGTCAATTTTTTGTCATGATTTCCAACACAAAATCATTTAAAGGAATACTAATTTTTTTTTTGAATTTCATTTTTTCCACAATATTTAATAAATGTGTGAAGATACAAAAAATGTTCGAAATTTTATTTTTTTACATGTTTTCAAACGAATTTCCCTTTTGGAATAAATGTTCACGTTTAAATAAAATAGTCATTTTCAAAATTGCTTTTGCGTTTCGAGAAATGTTCAGAATTTTCAAAAATGTATTTGCACGTTAAAAAATGTTTGGGGGTTTCAGTATTTATTCATGGTTTAAAAAATTTATTCAGAATTCCAGAAATTTTTACATTTTTTTTTGAATTTTAAATGTAGTTTGATTTTTTTTAATTTGGCATTTCAATTTTTTTGGCAGTTTTCAGAAATAATCGGAAATGTTTCCGAATCTCGGCGCTGCAGTGGGTTAATAAATATTTTGCGCTTCGGAACGATCACATACAGTCATCTTTTCCATTGGCTTGCAACGTTAGTTAATCAGCGCCAGGTCCCGAGTTGAAGTCCCACATTTCTCAGTTTTTGGGATTTTTATGTCACATGTTAAAAAAACAGCTCGCATTGCGGTCCGGTGAGCCAGCCCAGTCGTCTGGACCACGTGCGTCGCATTCCTATATGACACAAGGCCCGTGAGGTGGTGAGAATTCTGTTCCGTGTGTCACCCAAAAAATGAGTCTCGTCAAGAGATTTCTTTTTCGTTTCTGGGCAGATGGGCAGGTCTTTTCTGATCCGTGTTTTGTGCATTTTATTAGCTTGATTTTATTTACAACCGACGATTACAAAATTATATGATTTCTCTTAGAGAAGATTATAGATTATTGTTGAACTCTTTTCTAAGCCCTAGCGTCGTATTCTAAAACGTTTCAAAAATTGTCCCTACTTATTTACACATGAAAATAATAATGAATATGATGAACCTGTAAAAATAAAATTTGTGACGCTATGCATATCGTCCTAAAAAGCGTCTCTACATAATAGGTACTTCCTAATGTAGAGACGAATATAAAAACGTCTTAGAAAAAGCGTACCTACTGACATATTTTGTTGTAGTGTAAGGGCAGTAGCCAAGCACCGGTCCATCCACATATCAAATTATCAAAGTACCGAACGCGAATCATATGAACGTGATGAAAACTAGCTTGACGATATTCCCATGTGTCCTCGGGAGCGCTTTTCCTATTATAAGAGTTTGTCCAGGCTTGTCCTTTGCTACAAAAAGGATTGGGACACCTTGCTGCATTTCATTTACTTTTGTTACTTGTTGCTCGGTTCAATTTATCTTATCACAAAACTATCTGTTACCATTTATTTGAGTACTTACAGAGAATACCTTGCTGAAAACCGCTTATCATTTCCTTCTGCTCCTCGTTGGGTTCGACACTCTTACTTATCGAAAGGACTACGATAGATCCCCTATACTTGTGGGTCATCAAGACTCTTTTCTGGCGCCGTTGCCGGGGAGTGAAGCGCCTTTGGTAAGTAGAATTTGGTAAGGAAAAATTTATTTAGTGTGCTGAAATTTTCTGTCACTTGTTACTATGGAAAGTAATTGTTTGAGGGGCTTGTTCGGGGTATCTTCACCCCGTCCAGTTGAGCCAAGAGTTTCTCCTCAACCTACTGAACCTATTGAATCTATTGAAAATGAAACTCCTTTTGGAATTCCTTCGGGTATGATGAAAAAACTGCTAGCTAACACTTTCGCAGAAGATGGAACAAAGCATCCTGACGAACATCTACGCTTTGTGGATGATATTTGTGGACTATTTAAGCTTGCAGGTATACCTGATGATGTTGTTAAGAAGAAGGCTTTCCCTTTATCTTTGGAGGGAGACGCATTGACATGGTATAGGCTATGTGATGATACGAGATCATGGAACTATAAAAGAGTGAAATTGGAATTTCATCAAAAGTATTACCCTATGCATCTTGCTCATCGTGATCGCAATTATATATATAATTTTTGGCCTCGTGAAGGAGAAAGCATCACTCAAGCCTGGGGGAGGCTTAAATCAATGTTATATTCATGCCCCAATCATGAGCTCTCAAAATTGACAATTCTCCAGAATTTTTATGCTCGGCTTTCTGATAACAATCGCACCATGCTTGATACTTCTTGTGCTGGCTCTTTTATGATGAAGTCTATTGAATTTGGATGGAATCTATTGGATAGAATTAAACGCAACTCTAGAGATTGGGACCTCGACGAAGGTAAGGAGTCATGTATGACACCCAAGTTTGATTGTGTTAAATCTTTTATGGATACCGATGTTTTCCGTAAGTTTAGCACTAAATATGGACTTGACTTTGAGATAGTAGCTTCTTTATGTGAATCTTTTGATCTCCCCAAGGAGAAGTGGTTTAAATATTATCCTCCCATAGAAGTAAAAGTAGCTGCACCTATTAAAGTTGAAGAAAAGATTGTCACTTATAATGATCCTATTGTTCCTACTTCTTATGTTGAGAAACATCCATTCCCTGTTAGAATGAAGGATCATGCTAAAG
Source organism: Triticum dicoccoides (assembly GCF_002162155.2). NCBI lineage: Eukaryota > Viridiplantae > Streptophyta > Magnoliopsida > Poales > Poaceae > Triticum > Triticum dicoccoides. Next base: position 473,472,866 of record NC_041387.1, read on the forward strand.
CTTCAACTGTTGTACGTAAAAGCAATACTAGGACTTATACACCCCCTGAGTAAGTCAAAGTAGAACCCAATATTGCTATTGTTAAAGATCTCTTGTCGAATAATATTGATGGGCATGTTATTCAATTCACTGGTGAAACTGCTAGAATTGCTAAACCCTGTGATAGAGATAAACATAGACCTGTGGTAGGCGTGCCTGTTATTTCTGTTAAAATAGGAGATCATTGTTATCATGGCTTATGTGATATGGGTGCTAGTGCTAGTGTTATACCCATTGACTTATACAAAGAAATTATGCATGAGATTGCACCTGCTGAGTTAGAAGAAATTGATGTTACAATTAAACTTGCAAATAGAGATACTATATCTCCAATGGGAATTGTTAGAGATGTTGAAGTCTTGTGTGGGAAAACCAAATATCCCGCTGATTTTCTTGTTCTTGGTTCTCCACAAGATAGCTTTTGTCCCATTATATTTGGTAGACCCTTCTTGCGTACTGTTAATGCTACAATAGATTGCAAAAAGAATGTTGTTACTGTTGGCTTGGATGATATGGTTCATGAGTTTAATTTCTCTAAATTTAGTAAACAACATCGTGAGGAAGAATTGCCTAGTAAGGATGAAATTATTGGTCTTGCTTCTATTGCTGTACCTCCTAGTGATCCTTTAGAACACTATTTGCTAGACCATGAAAAATGATATGTTCATGAATGAAAGAAGGGAAATAGATGAAGTATTCTTTAAACAGGAACCTATTCTGCAACACAATTTGCCTGTTGAAATCCTAGGGGATCCTCCTCCACCCAAGGGTGATCCCGTGTTTGAGCTTAAACCGTTACCGGATAATCTTAAATATGCTTATCTTGATGAAAAGAAAATATATCCTGTTATTATTAGCGCTAACCTTTAACAGCATGAAGAGGAAAGATTATTGAAAACTGTGAGGAAGCATCGTGCTGCTATTGGATATACTCTGGATGATCTTAAGGGCATTAGTCCCACTCTATGTCAACATAAAATAAATTTGGAAGCTGATGCCAAACCAGTTTGTGATCCTCAACGACGTTTGAATCCTAAAAAGAAAGAAGTGGTAAGAAAAGAAATACTCAAGCTTCTAGAGGCAGGTATAATTTATCCCGTTGCTGATAGTCAGTGGGTAAGTCATGTCCATTGTGTCCCTAAGAAGGGAGGTATTACTATTGTCCCTAATGATAAAGATGAATTGATCCCTCAAAGAATTATCACAAGTTATAGGATGGTAATTGATTTCCGCAAATTAAATAAGGCTACTAAGAAAGATCATTACCCCTTACCTTTTATTAACCAGATGCTAGAAAGACTATGCAAACATACACATTATTGCTTTCTAGATGGTTATTCTGGTTTCTCTCAAATACCTGTGTCAGCTAAAGATCAATCAAAGACTACTTTTACATGCCCTTTTGGTACTTTTGCTTATAGACGTATGCCTTTTGGTTTATGTAATGCACCTACTACCTTTAAAAGATGCATGATGGCTATATTCTCTGACTTTTATGAAAATATTTGTGAGGTTTTCATGGATGACTTTTCCGTCTATGGTTCCTCTTTTGATGATTGCTTAAGCAATCTTGATCGAGTTTTGCAGAGATGTGAAGAAACTAATCTTGTTTTGAATTGGGAAAAGTGCCACTTGATGGTTAATGAAGGTATTGTCTTGGGGCACAAAGTTTCTGAAAGAGGTATTGAAGTTGATAAAGCCAAGGTTGATGCTATTGAAAAGATGCCATGTCCAAAGGACATCAAAGGTATAAGAAGTTTCCTTGGTCACGCCGGATTTTATAGGAGGTTCATTAAGGACTTCTCAAAAATCTCTCGGCCTCTGACTAATTTATTACAAAAAGATGTACCGTTTGTCTTTGATGATGATTGTGTAGAAGCATTTGAAATACTTAAGAAAGCACTAGTCTTTGCACCTGTTGTTCAGCCACCTGATTGGAATTTACCCTTTGAAATTATGTGTGATGCTAGTGATTATGCTGTAGGTGCTGTTCTAGGGCAGAGAGTTGATAAGAAATTAAATGTTATCCATTATGCTAGTAAGGCTCTAGATAGTGCTCAAAGAAATTATGCTACTACCAAAAAGGAATTTTTAGCAGTAGTGTTTGCTTGTGATAAGTTTAGACCTTATATTGTTGATTCCAAAGTTACTATTCACACTGATCATGTTGCTATTAAGTATCTTATGGAAAAGAAGGATGAAAAACCTAGACTTATTAGATGGGTTCTCCTGCTTCAAGAATTTGATTTGCATATTGTTGATAGAAAGGGAGCTGAGAACCTAGTTGCAGACAACTTGTCTAGGTTAGAGAATGTTCTTGATGACCCACTACCTATTGATGATAGCTTTCGTGATGAGAAATTAAATGTCATAAGTACTTCTCGTAGCACTCCATGGTATGCTGATTATGCTAATTATATTGTTGCTAAATTTATACCGCCTAGCTTCACATACCAACAAAAGAAAAAGTTTTTCTATGACTTGCGACATTACTTTTGGGATGACCCACATCTTTATAAAGAAGGAGTAGATGGTGTCATTAGACGTTGTGTACCTGAGCATGAACAGGAACAAATCCTACGCAAGTGTCACTCCGAAGCTTATGGAGGACACCATGCTGGAGATAGAACTGCACATAAGGTATTGCAATCCGGTTTTTATTGGCCTACTCTCTTCAAAGATGCCCGTAAGTTTGTTTTGTCTTGCAATGAATGCCAAAGAATTGGTAATATCAGTAGACGTCAAGAAATGCCTATGAATTATTCACTTGTTCTGGAACCATTTGATGTTTGGGGCTTTTATTATATGGGACCTTTTCCTGCCTCTAATGGTTACACTCATATTATAGTTGCTGTTGATTACGTTACTAAGTGGGTGGAAGCTATTCCAACTAGTACTGTTGATCATAACACTTCTATTAAAATGCTTAAGGAAGTTATTTTTCCGAGGTTTGGAGTCCCTAGATTTTCAATGACTGATGGTGGTTCACACTTTATTCATGGTGCTTTCTGTAAGATGCTTGCTAAATACGATGTTAATCATAGGATTGCATCTCCTTATCACCCTCAGTCTAGTGGTCAAGTAGAACTGAGCAATAGAGAGATCAAATTAATTTTGCACAAGTCTGTCAATCGGTCTGGAAAGAATTGGTCCAAGAAACTTGATGATGCATTATGGGCCTATAGAACTGCATATAAAAATCCTATGGGTATGTCTCCGTACAAAATGGTCTATGGAAAAGCTTGTCACTTACCTCTCAAACTAGAACATAAGGCATATTGGGCTATTAAAGAGCTCAACTATGATTTCAAACTTGCTGGTGAGAAGAGGTTATTTGATATTAGCTCACTTGATGAATGGAGAGCCCAAGCTTATGAGAATGCCAAGTTGTTTAAAGAAAAAGTTAAAAGATGGCATGACAAAAGGATACAAAAGCGTGAGTTTAATGTTGGTGATTATGTATTGCTATACAACTCTCGTTTAAGATTTTTTGCAGGAAAACTTCTCTCTAAATGGGAAGGTCCCTACGTTATCGAGGAGGTCTATCGTTCCGGTGCCATAAAAATCAACAACTTCGCAGGCACAAATCCAAAGGTGGTAAACGGTCAAAGGATCAAACACTATATCTCAGGTAATCCTATAAATGTTCAAACTAATATTATTGAAACCGTGACCCCGGAGGAGTACACAAAGGACACTTACCAGAACGTTCCAGACTCCAAAAAGGAATAGGTATGTGGTCCGGTAAGTAAACCGACTCCAAAACAATTTTTAGGGCAATATTTCTCCGTTTTGGAATATTTAGAAAAATAGAAAAATAAGTAGCAGTTTGGGGAGGACACGAGGCCTCCACAAGGGTGGAGGGCGCGCCCTACCCCCTGGGCGCGCCCCCCTACCTCGTGAGCACCTCGTGTGCCCTCCGGACTCCGTTTCCTTGCACGACACATATTTTGGTCGGTAAAAATTCATTATATATACTCCCGAAGGTTTTGACCACCGTATCATGCAAATATTCTCTGTTCTTGTTTTTTTGACAGGTCTAGATCGTCATGACGACCCCAAGTGCTTCCAAGGACAAGTTCTTCAAGAAGGTGATTAACCCTTACCTCGCGGAGGTGCTGCGGCACCCTCAAGCCATTGAGATGCGTGATGGGTTGTTGCACATCCGCGATTTTGAGGGACCAAAGGGAACCAGAAGTGTGGAGTCAAGACTCGAGGCAATGGAGCAACGAGTTTTCAAGTGTCAGGGGATGGTGGAGCGTGGAATCAACGCTAGCCACAAGATGCTCGTGGAGTTCACCAACAATTATGAGCCGGATGCCAAGAGTACCGAGGAGGCTATCTTTAAGCTACAAGAGAAGCTCGAGCACCTCCAAGCCCAAATTTATGATCTGCAAAATCAAAACTGTGAGTATGAATATAGATTCAAAAGGATGAGTTTGGCTACAGATTTGAGGATTCCGGAGACTCGATCATCCTTCTATGATGGAGAGCCTATGCCATGGAAGTTGGACGACAAGCCCGCATCATCTTCACCACCTCCATCACCTCCGAGGAAATAACCATATGGGTATGGGCACTCCCCTTGGCAACTGCCAAGCTTGGGGGAGGTGCCCTGGTATCGTATCACCATCACAACTCCTATCTTTACAATTTTTCTTAGTTTGATCCTATTAGTAGTATCTTGATTTAGTAGAATAAAGTCGTGGCATGATCTAGTTTTGACTTTTGCTTTATGATCCTTCTTTGTAATCAAGTCCGTGAGCTATATAATAAAGATTAATGTTGAGTCAAGGGCTTGATTATTTTGCCATGATCTTGGGTGATTAGAAGAAAAAGAATAAAAAGAATCAAGAGTTCATATTGATCTTATTGAAAGTAATGACTTCACATAGAAAGAGTATGATGATTTAAAGTTGTTGGGAGTTGGCAATTATAGCTTTGGTCATCATTGCAATTACATGGAAGTAATAAGGAAATAGAGGTTTCACATATAGATATATTATCATTGACATCTTTTATGGTTGGGAGCACTCATTAAAATATGACATGCTAAAGAGTTGAGGTTGGACAAGGAAGACAGCATAATGAGTTATGTTTTCTTACATTCGAGATAAAGTATGTTGTCATGGATCCTCTACCATGTTGAGCTTGCCTTTCCCCCTCATGCTAGCCAAATTCTTAGCACCAAGTAGAAATACTACTTGTGCTTCCAAACACCCTTAAACCAGTTTTGCCATGAGAGTCCACCATATCTACCTATGGATTGAGTAAGATCCCTCAAGTAAGTTGTCATCGGTGCAAGCAATAAAAATTGCTCTCTAAATATGCATGACTTATTAATGTAGAGAAATAAGCTTTGTACGAACTTGTTGTGGACGCAATAAAAGCGATGGACAGCATAATAAAGGTTCACATGCAAGGGGCAATATAAAGTGACATTCTTTTCCATTAAGATTTTGTGCATCAACCCTAAACACGCATGACAACCTCTACTTCCCTCTGCGAAGGGCCTATCTTTTATTATTATCCTCTACCTTACAAGAGTCACAGTGATCCTCACCATTCCTTTTTCATTTTATCCTTTGGCAAGCTCAGCATGTTGGAAAGAGTATGATATACATATCTAATTGGATGTGGGGGAGCATGAATTGTTATTGTTGACATTACCCTTGAGGTAAAAGGTTGTGGGGCAAAACTATAAGCCCCTATCTTTCTCTGTGTCCGATTAAAACTCAGTAACCACAAGTATCACGTGAGTGCTAGCAATTATGAAGGACTAAATGATAGTTGAATATATGGACTTGCTTTTAAGCTCTGACATATACTCTTTCCGATGTTATGATAAATTGCAATTGCTTCAATGACTGAGATTATAATTGTTAGTGACCAATAATGTTTCTGATTCATGCTTTGTCTTTGTGAATAGATCACTACTTGAACATGAGTAATCATATGACAAAATCTTATTATGTTGCTGTTATGAAATAATCATGATGCCTTCATGTCTGTATTTTATTTTTATCGCCGCCTCTACCTCTAAACATGAGGACATATTTATTGTTATCGGATTTTCGCTTGAGGACAAGCGAGGTCTAAGCTTGGGGGAGTTGATACGTCCATTTTGCATCATGCTTTTATGTCAATATTTATTGCATTATGGGCTGTTATTTCACGTTATGCCACAATACTTATGGCTATTCTCTCTTATTTTACAAGGTTTACATGAAGAGGGAGAATGCCGACAACTGGAATTCTGGGCTGGAAAAGGAGCAAATATTGAAGGACTATTCTGCGCAACTCCAAAAGTCCTGAAACTCCATGGAATACTTTAGAATAAATAAAGAAAAACCGTCACCAAAGATGAAGGCCAGGGGGCCACACCCTGCTCACGAGGGTGGGGGGCGCCCCCCCTGGGCGCGCCCCCCTACCTCATGGGCCCCCTGGTGGCTCTCCGACTCCCATCTTCTCCTATATGAAGTCTTTCGATGAGAAAAAAATCAGAGAGAACCTTTCGGGACGAGACTCCACCGCCACGAGGCGGAACCTTGGCGGAACCAATCTAGGGCTCTGGCGGAGCTTTTCTGCCGGGGACACTTCCCTCCGGGAGGGGGAAATCATCACCATCGTCATCACCAACGCTCCTCTCATCGGGAGAGGGCAATATCCATCAACATCTTCACCAGCACCATCTCATCTCCAAACCCTAGTTCATCTCTTGTATCCAATTCTTGTCTCCAAGTCCGGGATTGGTGCTAGTAGTTTGCTAGTAGTGTTGATTACTGTTTGTAGTTGATGCTAGTTGGTTTATTTGGTGGATGATCATATCTTCAGATCCTATATGCACATTATTACCCCTCTGATTATGAACATTAATATGCTTTGTGAGTAGTTACGTTTGTTCCTGAGGACAAGGGAGAAGTCTTGCTACTAGTAGTCATGTGAATTTGGTATTTGTTCGATATTTTGATAAGATGTACGTTGTCTAACCTCTAGTGGTGTTATGTGAATGTCGACTACATAACACTTCACCATTATTTGGGCCTAGAGGAAGGCATTGGGAAGTAATAAGTAGATGATGGGTTGCTAGAGTGACAGAAGCTTAAACCCTAGTTTATGCGTTGCTTCGTAAGGGGCTGATTTGGATCCACATATTTCATGGGATGGTTAGGTTTACCTTAATACTTTTGTTGTAGTTGCGGATGCTTGCAATAGAGGTTAATCATAAGTGGGATGCTTGTCCAAGTAAGGGCAGTACCCAAGCACCGGTCCACCCACATATCAAATTATCAAAGTACCGAACGCGAATCATATGAACGTGATGAAAACTAGCTTGACGATATTCCCATGTGTCCTCGGGAGCGCTTTTCCTATTATAAGAGTTTGTCCAGGCTTGTCCTTTGCTACAAAAAGGATTGGGCCACCTTGCTGCATTTCATTTACTTTTGTTACTTGTTGCTCGTTACAATTTATCTTATCACAAAACTATATTTTACCATTTATTTCAGTACTTGCAGAGAATACCTTGCTGAAAACCGCTTATCATTTCCTTCTGCTCCTCGTTGGGTTCGACACTCTTACTTATTGAAAGGACTATGATAGATCCCCTATACTTGTGGGTCATCACCGGACTGTTCCAGACCCTTCCTATTGCCCTCCGTGGGAGCCGAACACTCCGGGCTCGGGGTGGCCAAAGTGTTAGCTTCTAGCCTCGGCGGATCTGGACTCCTCCGTGACGACACCTCGGGGTCGCCCGCCCCATGGGGCGGAGAGTCAGGTGGGGTTTCACTCTCCATCATCTCCGAAAGAAGATCCCCCGAAGATGAACTCTGTTGAGACGAGTTACTAGCCGGACTGCAAGGGATAGATCCTATTTATTGTTCTCGGAGGAGGAAGCAATAGCTTTTTATTTACGATTAACTTACAGCTCGGTGGAGGGCTGGACCGTTTGCGGGCATGGTGCGGTGAGGACGTCCTCCGGGGCAGGGCCCCCTGGTGAAGTTTTCTTCCCTTGTTTAGGCGCCTCCATCTCCAAGTCTTCGTAGGTGGCCCTCTTCTTCTCGCGGGGGGAGGAAACCTTAGATTCACCTCCCCGATTATCCTCCTTCATGGAGACAGTAATTCCCCCAGTTTGGATGTGCAATGTGTGATGCTCAGCTTCTCTATTCTTCCCTTTGTCTTTCCCTGAGGGCACTTGACTTACCGCACGTCTAAGCATCCTGGCTATCGCAGGACTAGGCGAGCCTTCGGGAAGTGGGGTCGGACACCTGATCCTTTCCGCCTTGTTGAGCCAATCCTGTCCGCGGACAAGTTTTCAGAATAATGTTGTGATAAATATAAATGAAGTGTTTGGTTATAGGGTTACTTACTTGGGTATCTGGATGGTTGCAGCTCAGGCCCGCATCCTCGGTGGTGTCCGGACACTTTGCTCGTGATCCAAAGAATAACCTATACATGCCTTCGAGCGTCATGCCGAAGAAGTGCTGAATAGTTCGCGGACCTTCTGGGTTGAACTCCCACATCCGGAGAGGTCGACGTTTGCACGGCAGGGCCCGTCGAACTAGCATTACCTGAATTATTCTGATAAGAATGATATCCCTCTCAAGAAGCTCCCGAATGCATCTCTGCAATGTCGGCACGTCATTAGCAGGCCCCCAGTCCAGTCCCATGTTGGCCCACGACGCCAGTTGAGGCAGAGGGCCTGAGCAGAAGGCGGGGGCATCCGCCCACTTTGTGCCTCGGGGAGCCGTGACATAGAACCACCTCCATTGCCATCGATCGGACACCTCCATGAAGGAACCCTCTGGCCATGGGGCATCGGCGTTTCTGCTTATTGCAGCGCCTCCGTACTCTGCGTGTTGCCCCTCGATCACCTTCGGCTTTACATTGAAGGTCTTAAGCCATAAGCCGAAGTGTGGGGTGATGTGGAGGAAGGCTTCGCACACGACGATAAAAGACGAGATGTGAAGGATTGAATCCGGAGCTAGATCGTGAAAATCTAGCCCATAATAGAACATGAGCCCTCTCACGAAGGGATCTAAAGTAAAACCTAAGCCTCGGAGGAAGTGAGAAATGAATACAACGCTCTCGTTGGGTTCGGGAGTGGGGATGACCTGCCCTGGAGCAGGAAGCATGTGCTTGACGTCGGCGGTCAGATATCTGGCCTCCCTGAGCTTCACAATGTCCTCCTCTGTGACAGAGGAGGCCATCCACTGGCCTTGAAGGTTGGATCCGGACATAATTGAAGATCCGAAGTGCCTAAGCTTGAGCTTCGGGTGTTGGAACTCGAGATGCGGAAAGATGCAAGCGTGGTAAGAAAGGGATATGCCTCGACCCTCTATAAATGGGGTGAATATCAAGCGTCCTCAGCGTAACCGTTTGGGACTTGCCTAAAAACACGAAGTCATGCCAACGGGCGTGGTTGGGTTACCCGCACCCGTATTGATGAGAATCCCGCGATAAGGGGGACACGATCTCTGCTTCGACAAGGCGTGCCAATAAAACTGCCTTGCAATGCGCGTCGTGGTAGGAAAAAATGGTTCGTATTGAACCAGGCCGCGGCATTAGAACGCGCTGTGGAAAATTGTCAGCAGATTAGATTTGTAAAGTATTGTGCTCTCTACAGTGGTGTGTGGAAATTATTTTGCAGAGCCGGGCACGATCCTTGTGTTCAAAATCTTCTACGGAGTATTCGGAGATGGAACCCGCCTTGCAATGCCGAAGACAATCTGCGCGCCGGACTCATCGTCATTGAAGCCTGGTTCAGGGGCTACTGAGGGAGTCTTGGATTAGAGGGTATCCGGACAGCCGGACTATATACTTTGGCCGGACTATTGGACTATGAAGACACAAGATTGAAGACTTCATCCTGTGTCCGGATGGGACTCTCCTTTGCGTGGAAGGTAAGCTTGGCGATTTGGATATTAGATCTCCTTCTCTGTAACCGACTCTGTGTAACCCTAGCCTCCTCCGGTATATATATAAATCGGAGGGCTTAGTTCGTAGGAGGAGAACAATCATAATCATAGGCTAGCTCCTAGGGTTTAGCCTCTATGATCTCGTGGTAGATCAACTCTTGTAATACTCATATCATAAAGATCAATCAAGCAGGAAGTAGGGTATTACCTCCATCGAGAGGGCCCGGACCTGGGTAAAACACCGTGTCCCCTGCCTCCTGTTACCATTAGCCTTAGACGCACAGTTTGGGACCCCCTACCCGAGATCCGCCAGTTTTGACACTGATAGCCGCCGCCTTCCTCTTAGTGGCGCACTCAACAGATCCCATGCGCGTGCCATCATAGGCGTGCCTGATGCGCGGGCGGCGCCTAGGCAAGGCGGAGAGCACCTACGGCAGCGCATCCTCCTCCCCCTGCAGGTCAAGGTCAGGCCCTGACCGCCTCCAACGCCCCCGGAGCGGCCATCACCGGAGCCTAAATCTCCGCCACCTCATTGAGATTGAAGGCCGCTGGGATGGCCAAGGCCGCCACACCCGTGCCCAGGGTAGGAGGGGGGAAGAGCTGCAGTGCAGCCATGGGCAGAAGTTCTCCGGCGGGTGGATCTTGTGGCTGCTGGCGGCAGCTGCAAAGGGCGGCGGCCACCTGGGGGGAGCGCAGTACAGGCCCCGTGCTGCAGATCGGTGGACACGACAGGAGATGGTTGACCGCTCAACAGAATCCCAGGCTCTGGACGTGGGATGCGGTGGAAGGTCCTAGAGCAGATGGGCCTGGCCACAAGAATCTGGTGGGCTCGGTAGTGTTGCTGGGCTGGGAACTGGGCTACTGGTGAGCTAGCACTTGAGAAAGCGAGCGCGGGCCCAACAACAGGGAGCATCCCAATAGGCATATTAGCCTTAGGCGGGTGTCTGCATTCCACAGAAGGAAGCAGCGGAAGCGTGCGGGAGCAAAGCCCCCCATCCAGCATTTTGGGCCAAAAGTTGAAGAAGAGGGAGCGAGAGCTTTCGCGCGTGAACGCCCCCTTGGTGTAGTCGAAGCAGGGGAAGAAGCCATCATCCACTGAGAGCAGGCGGACCAGAATCACGCCTGTGGCCACCCTACTGTTGTTGAGCTCCAACTTAAAGGTGAAACTGAGATCTTCAATGTCGAAGGAGACCAAGACCCACGATGTGCGCACGTCCACCGCCCATAGCGACGAGTTGAGCCAGATCCTGAGCTCATCCTCATGCATGATCTGTGCTTCGTTGGGCAAGGAGAAGGCGCCGGCTCTAATGAGCTTGGGCTTAGCCGCCAGCTTGAGCATGGCTAGGAAGTCACTGGGCGAAGCTGTCTCCGGGTGCAGGAAGGCACGAAAAGCGCAGTCCGCCATGCCCTCTCCACCAGGCACACGTCCGCGGGTCAAAGAGGACCTAGGATGAGCATGCCCCCATCGTGGCTCGAGAGGGGCAGGGGCGAGGGTCGGCGGCGTCCCCGTCATGCCGACCGGGCGGGCGCGGCGTGACGGTGGGGGCGCCAAGGGAGCGGGCGACATCCCAAATTTTATTGATGATGACGTCGGCGTAGATTCCATTGCCATCGACGCGGTGAAAGGTGATGTGGTGGGAGATGTGGTGCAGGGCCTCCACCTTGATAAGGATGAAGATACTGGAGAACTTGCTGCCATGGAGGCAGGTGTGCTCCAGGCGGAAGAGGCTAGCAAAGCCAGCAACGCTTGCCGCCACCCTCCTCCGGATCCACAACTCCAGCGGCATCTTCTTGAGTGAGAGGCTTATGACATGGCGGTAGGCGAAACGGAATGCGTTGTCCCTACATTATGAGGCAGGATCAAAATGGTGCGATCACCCACCTCCAGCGGGCTAGCACACAAGGCGGCGACTTTCTCTGACTCATGTTGGAACACGAGGAATGTCGTGCCAATAGCGGATCCGGCGAACCGTACCGTGGTGATGCCAAGATGGTGACGAAAAACCCTACGTAGCCAGGGAAGGAAAGAAGCTTTTCGGGGAGAGATGGTGGCAAGGCACACGAGCGAGTTCTGGTCAGGCACTAGGGGGTAGTGGACATCCAGAGAGGATGGGCGACCGTGCACCACCGGCTCCATAGCGAGGGAAGGCTGGAGAGCTAGGCTCGTAGAGGATGGAGAGGAGTAGGAAAGTGTGGGAGGGGATGATTCCCCAGCACCCGTACTTAAAGGCGCATGGGCATGGTGGAGAGGACGATGGATGAACCTATGACTGCATTGAAAACGGGTGTGGCCAACCAAGCGGCACAACCAACACACTACTGGATCCCTGCAATCCCGTCACCAATGGCTATAGGATAGGCATCGGAAGCAGACCGGCTAACGATTGGCCTATATCAGGCGGTAGTGGCGTAATGCAAGGAGCTGAGGGTGATAAGCGCGGGGCTAATCAATTACAAAGTGATGTGTTTCCGCCTGAAACAGAGCGCCTCTCATACAGGCGTGTCGCGAGATCCCTGGAATCCAGGGCACGCGGAACCATGACAGTCAAGAGATTGCAATTGCTTCATCACACAAAATACTCCCATCATGCACAACCCCGGTTTCAGCCAAGCAATTGGTTCATACTTTTAAACGCGCTTCAGCTTTTTTCAACTCTCACGCAATACATGAGCGTGAGCCATGGATATAGCACTATGGGTGCAATAGAATATGATGATGGAGGTTGTGTGGAGAAGACAAAAAATAATAAAGTCTCGCATTGGCGAGGCTAATCAACGGGCTATGGAGATGCCCATCAATTGATGTCAACATGAGGAGTAGGGATTGCCATGCAACGGATGCACTAGAGATATAAATGTATGGAAGCTCAACAAAAGAAACTAAGTGGGTGTGCATCCAACTTGCTTGCTCACGAAGACCTAGGGCATTTTGAGGAAGCCCATCGTTGGAATATACAAGCCAAGTTCTATAATGAAAAATTCCCACTGGTATATGAAAGTGACAACATAAGAGACTCTCTATATGAAGAACATGGTGCTACTTTAAAGCACAAGTGTGGAAAAAGATAGTAACATTGTCCACCTTTTTTATTTCTTCCCTTTTTTGGGGGCCTTTCTTTTTTTAGCCTTTCCTTTTTTTATTGGCCTTTTTTATTTGGCCTTTCTTTTTTTATAAGGGACAATGCTCTAATAATGATGATCATCACACTTCTATTTATTTACAACTCATTGATTACAACTCGATACTAGAACAAGATATGCCTCTATATGAATGCCTCCGGTGGTGTACCGGGATGTGCAATGAATCAAGACCGACATGTATGAAAAATTATGAAGGTGGCTTTGCCACAAATACGATGTCAACTACATGATCATGCGAGGCAATATGACAATGATGAAACGGGTCATGATGAACGGAACGGTGGAAAGTTGCATGGCAATATATCTCAGAATGGCTATGGAAATGCCATAATAGGTAGGTATGGTGGCTGTTTTGAGGAAGATATCAGGAGGTTTATGTGTGATAGAGCAAAGTAGCGTAAGTATTTCCCTCCGTTCAGAGAACCAAGGTATCAATCCAATAGGAGACGACGCACAAGTCACCGAATACCTGCACAAACAATGAAGAACTTGCAACCAACATGATAAAGGGGTTGTCAATCCCTTCACGGTCACTCGCAAAAGTGAGATCTGATAGAGATAATAAGGTAAATATTTTTGGTATTTTTGTTGTATATATTGGAAAGTAAAGATTGCAAAATAGTAAACGAGATTCAACAATATGGTAAAGAGACTTTAATATAATGGAAAAGAGACCCGGGGGCCATTGGTTTCACTAGTGGCTTCTCTCGAGATAGCATGTATTACGGTGGGTGAACAAATTACGACCAAGAAATTGATAGAAAAGCACATAATTATGATGACATATAAGGCAATGATCATGAACATAGGCATCACATCCATGTCAAGTAGACCGACTCCTGCATGCATCTACTACTATTACTCCACACATTGACCGCTATCCAGCATGCATCTAGAGTATTAAGTTCATAAGAACAGAGTAATGCTTTAAGCAAGATGACATCATGTAGAGGGATAAAATCAAGCAATATGATATAAACCCCATCTTTTTATCCTCGATGGCAACAATACAATATGTGCCTTGCTGCCCCTACTGTCACTGGGAAAGGACATCGCAAGATTGAACCCAAAGCTAAGCACTTCTCCTAGGGTAGGAAATATCAATCTAGTAGGCCAAACTAAACTGATAATTCCAAGAGACTTGCAAAGATATCAAATCATGCATATAAGAATTCAGAGAAAAACCAAATAATATTCATAGATAATCTTGATCATAAATCCACAATTCATCAGATCTCAGCAAACACACCGCAAAAGAATATTACATCGAATAGATCTCCAAGAACATCGAGGAGAACTTTGTATTGAGAATCAAAGAGAGAGAAGAAGCCATCTAGCTAATAACTATGGACCCGAAGGTCTGTGGTAAACTATCACGCTTCATCGGAGAGGTAATGGTGTTGATGTAGAAGCCCTCCATGATCAAATTCCTCTCCGGTAGATCGCCGGAAAAGGACCCAAGATGGGATCTCACGGGTACAGAAGGTTGCGGTGGTGGAAAAGTGGTTTCCTGGCTCCCCCTGATGTTTTTAGGGTATACGAGTATATATAGGCGAAAGAACTAGGTCGGTGGAGCTAGAAGGGGCCCACGAGGGTGGGGGGCAAACCCTCCTGCCTCGTGGACGCCTCGTTGCGTCTCTGACTTCAACTCCACGTCTTCTGGTTTGCTTTTGGTCCAAGAAAGATCATCGTGAAGGTTTCATTCCGCTAGGACTCCGTTTGGTATTCCATTTCTGCAAAACTCTAAAATAGGCCAAAAAAAAAGAACAGAAACTGGCACTGGGCCTTCGGATAATAAGTTAGTCCCAAAAATAATATAAAAGAGCATATTAATGCCCATTAAACATCCAAAACAGATAATATAATAGCGTGGAACAATCAAAAATTATAGATACATTGGAGACGTATCAAGCATCCCCAAGCTTAATTCCAGCTCGTCATTGAGTAGGTAAATGATAAAAACAGAAATTTTGATGAGGAATGCTACCTAACATATTCATCAATGTAATTTTCTTTATTGTAGCATGAATGTTCAGATCTGAAAGATTCAAGACAAAAGTTTAATATTGACATAAAATTAATAATACTTCAAGCATACTAACAGAGCAATCATGTCTTCTCAAAATAACATGGCCAAATAAAGCTAACCCTACAAAATCATATAGTCTGGTTATGCTCTATCTTCATCACACAAAATATTTAATCTTGCACAACCCCGATGACAAGCCAAGCAATTGTTTCATACTTTTGATGTTCTCAAACTTTTTCCATCTTCACGCAATACATGAGCGTGAGCCATGGACATAGCACTATAGGTGGAATAGAACGGTGGTTGTGGAGAAGACAAAAAGGAGAAGATAGTGTCACATCAACTAGCGTATCAACGGGCTATGGAGATGCCCATCAATAGATATCAATGTGAGTGAGTAGGGATTGCCATTCAACGTATGCACTAGAGCTATAAGTGTATGAAAGCTCAACAAAAGAACCAAAGTGGGTGTGCATCCAACTTGCTTGCTCACAAAGACCTAGGGCATGTTGGGGAACGTTGCAGAAAATAAAATGTTTCTGCGCTTCACCAAGATCAATCTATGGAGTCATATAGCAACGAGAGAGAGGGGTGCATCTACATACCCTTGTAGATCGCGAGCGGAAACGTTCAAGAGAACGGGGCTGAGGGAGTCGTACTCGTCGTGATCCAAATCACCGAAGATCCTAGTGCCGAACAGACGGCACCTCCGCGTTCAACACACGTACGGTTGGGGAAGACGTCTCCTCCTTCTTGATCCAGCAAGGGGGAAGGAGAGGTTGATGGAGATCCAGCAGCACGACGGCGTGGTGGTGGAAGTAGCGGGGAATCTCGGCAGGGCTTCGCCAAGCTCTGCGAGAGGGAGAGGTGCTGCGGGGGGGGGGAGGGAGGCGCTAGGGACTAGGGTGCGCAGCCCTCCCTCCCCCCTCTTTATATAGGGGCCCTGGGGGGGCACCAGCCCCCTAGAGATCCAATCTCAAGGGGGGGCGACGGCCAAAGGGGAACTTGCCCCCCAAGTCAGGTGGGGCGCCCCCCACCCCTAGGGTTTCCAACCCTAGGCGCAGGGGGAGGCCCAAGGGGGGTGAACCAGCCCACCAGGGGCTGGTTCCCTTCCCACTTCATCCCATGGGCCCCTCCGAGAAAGGTGGCCCCACCCGATGGACCCCCGGGACCCTTCCGGTGGTCCCGGTACAATACGGGTGACCCCCAAAACTTTCCCGATGGCCGAAACTGAACTTCCTATATACAAATCTTCACCTCCGGACCATTCCGGAACTCCTCATGACGTCCGGGATCTCATCCGGGACTCCAAACAACTTTCGGGTTACCACATACTAATATCTCTACAACCCTAGTGTCACCGAACCTTAAGTGTGTAGACCCTATGGGTTCGGCAATCACGCAGACATGACCGAGACAACTCTCCCTCCAGTAACCAATAGCGGGATCTGGATACCCATGTTGGCTCCCACATGTTCCACGATGATCTCATCCAATGAACCACGATGTCGAGGATTCAAGTAATCCCGTATACAATTCCCTTTGTCAATCGGTACGTTACTTGCCCGAGATTCGATCATCGGTATCCCAATACCTCATTCAATCTCGTTACCGGCAATTCACTTTACTCATACCATAATGCACGATCCCATGACCAACCACTTGGTCACATTGAGCTCATTATGATGATGCATTACCGAGTGGGCCCAGAGATACCTCTCCGTCATACAGAGTGACAAATCCCAGTCTCGATCCGTGTCAACCCAACAGATAGTTTTGGGGATACATGTAGTATACCTTTATAGTCACCCAGTTACGTTGTGACGTTTGGTACACCCAAAGCACTCCTACGGTATCCGGGAGTTACACGATCTCATGGTCTAAGGAAATGATACTGGACATTGGAAAAGCTCTAGCAAACAAACTACACGATCTTGTGCTATGCTTAGGATTGGGTCTTGTCCATCACATCATTCTCCTAATGATGTGATCCCGTTATCAATGACATCCAATGTCCATAGTCAGGAAACCATGACTATCTGTTGATCAATGAGCTAGTCAACTAGAGGCTCACTAGGGACATGTTGTGGTCTATGTATTCACACATGTATTACGATTTCCGGATAACACAATTATAGCATGAATACTAGACAATTATCATCAACAAGGAAATATAATAATAATCATTTTATTATTGCCTCTAGGGCATATTTCCAACAGTCTCCCACTTGCACTAGAGTCAATAATCTAGTTACATTGTGATGAATTGAACACCCATAGAGTTCTGGTGTTGATCATGTTTTGCTCGCGGAAGAGGTTTAGTCAACGGATCTGCGACATTCAGATCCGTATGCACTTTGAAAATATCTATGTCTCCATCTTGAACATTTTCACGAATGGAGTTGAAGCTACGCTTGATGTACCTGGTCTTCTTGTGAAACCCGGGCTCCTTGGTTAGGGCAATAGCTCCAGTGTTGTCACAGAAGAGAGTGATCGGCCCCGACACATTGGGTATGACTCCTAGGTCGGTGATGAACTCCTTCATCCATATTGCTTCATGCGCTGCCTCTATCTTCTGCCGTGGTCGGGCATTGAGCCGAGCTCAATTTCACACCTTGCAACACAGGAAAGAACCCCTTCTTGGACTGATCCATATTGAACTTCTTCAACATCTTATCAAGGTATGTGCTTTGTGAAAGACCTATGAGGCGTCTCGATCTATCCCTATAGATCTTGATGCCTAATATGTAAGCAGCATCTCTGAGGTCCTTCATTGAAAAACATTTATTCAAGTAGGCCTTAATGTTGTCCAAAAGTTCTATATCATTTCCCATCGAAAGTATGTCATCTACATATAATATGAGAAATGCTACAGAGCTCCCACTCACTTTCTTGTAAAGGCAGGCTTCTCGATAAGTCTGCATAAACCCAAACGCTTTGATCATCTCATCAAAGCGAATGTTCCAACTCCGAGATGCTTGCACCAGCCCATAAATGTATCGCTAGAGCGTGCATACCTTGTTAGCATTCTTAGGATCGACAAAACCTTCCGGCTGCATCATATACAGTTCTTCCTTAAGATAGCCGTTAAGGAATGCCGTTTTGACGTCCATTTGCAGTATCTCATAATCATAGTATGCGGCAATTGCTAACATGATTCGGACAGACTTCAGCTTTGCTATGTGAGAGAAAGTCTCATCGTAGTCAACCCCTTGAACTTGCCGATAACCCTTAGCGACAAGTCGAGCTTTATAGATGGTAACATTACCATCCGCGTCCGTCTTCTTCTTAAAGATCCATTTGTTTTCTATCGCTCGCCGATCATCGGGCAAGTCTGTCAAAGTCCACACTTTGTTTTCATACATGGATCCTATCTCGGGTTGCATGGCTTCAAGCCATTTGTTGGAATCTGGGCCCGCCATCGATTCTTGATAGTTCGAAGGTTCACCGTTGTCTAACAACATGATTTCTAGGACAGGGTTGCCATACCATTCTGGTGTGGAACGTGTCCTTGTGGACCTACGAAGTTCAGTAGAAACTTCATCTGAAGTACCTTGATCATCATCATTAACTTCCTCTCAAGTCGGTGCAGGTACCACAGGAACATCTTCCTGAGCTGCGCTACTTTCCGGTTCAAGAGGCAGTACTTCATCGAGTTCTACTTTCCTCCCACTTATTTCTTTCGAGAGAAACTCTTTCTCCAGAAAGGACCTGTTCTTGGCAACAAAGATCTTGCCTTCGGATCTAAGGTAGAAGGTATACCCAATGGTTTCCTTAGGGTATCCTATGAAGACGCATTTTTCCGACTTGGGTTCGAGCTTTTTAGGTTGAAGTTTCTTGACATAAGCATCGCATCCCCAAACTTTTAGAAATGACAGCTTAGGTTTCTTCCCAAACCATAATTCATACGGTGTCGTCTCAATGGATTTAGACGGTGCCCTATTTAAAGTGAATGTAGCTGTCTCTAGAGCGTATCCCCAAAATGATAGCGGTAAATCAGTGAATGACATCATAGATCGCACCATATCCAATAGAGTGCAATTACGACGTTCGGACACACCGTTACGCTGAGGTGTTCCAGGCGGCGTGAGTTGTGAAATGATTCCACATTTCCTTAAGTGCGTACCAAATTCGTGACTTAAATATTCTCCTCCACGATCTGATCGTAAGAACTTTATTTTTTTGGTCACGTTGATTCTCTACCTCATTCTGAAATTCCTTGAACTTTTCAAAGGTCTCAGACTTGTGTTTCATCAAGTAGACATACCCATATCTACTTAAGTCATCAGTGAGAGTGAGAACATAATGATAGCCACTGCGAGCCTCAACGCTCATTGGACCGCACACATCAGTATGTATAATTTCCAATAAGTTGGTTGCTCGCTCCATTGTTCCGGAGAATGGACCTTGGTCATTTTACCCAGGAGGCATGGTTCGCACATGTCAAATGATACGAAATCAAGAGACTCCAAAAGTCCATCTGTATGGAGCTTCTTCATGCGTTTGACACCAATGTGACCAAGGCGGCAGTGCCACAGATATGTGGGACTATCATTATAAATCTTACATCTTTTGGTATTCACACTATGAATATGTGTAACATCACGTTCGAGATTCATTAAGAATAAACCATTGACCAGCGGGGCATGACCATAAAACATATCTCTCATATAAATAGAACAACCATTATTCTCGGATTTAAATGAGTAGCCATCTCGTATTAAACGAGATCCAGATACAATGTTCATGCTCAAAGCTGGCACTAAATAACAATTATTGAGGTTTAAGACTAATCCCGTAGGTAAATGTAGAGGTAGCGTGCTGACGGCGATCACATCGACCTTGGAACCATTCCTGACGTGCATCGTCACCTCGTCCTTCGCCAGTCTCCATTTATTTCGCAGCTCCTGTTTTGAGTTACAAATATGAGCAACCACATCGTTATCAAATACCCAGGAGCTACTACGAGTACTAGTAAGGTACACATCAATTACATGTATATCACATATACCTTTAGTGTTGCCGGCCTTCTTTTCTGCTAAGTACTTGGGGCAGTTCCGCTTCCAGTGTCCGCTTCCCTTGCAATAAAAGCACTCAGTCTCAGGTGGGTTCCATGCTTTGGCTTCTTCCCGGCAACTGGCTTACCAAGCGCGGCAACTCCCTTGCCGTCCTTCTTGAAGTTCTTTTTACCCTTGCCTTTCTTGAAACTAGTGGTTTTATTGACCATCAACACTTGATGTTCCTTTTTGATTTCCACCTCTGCTGATTTTAGCATTGAAAATACTTCAGGAATAGTTTTCAGCATCCCCTGCATATTGTAGTTCATCACAAAGCTCTTGTAGCTAGGTGGGAGCGACTGAAGGATTCTGTCAATGACCGCCTCGTCCGGGAGGTTAATGTCCAGCTGGGACAAACGGTTGTGCAACCCAGACATTTTGAGTATGTGCTCACTGACAGAACTGTTTTTCTCCATCTTACAACTATAGAACTTGTCAGAGACTTCATATCTCTCGACCCGGGCATGAGCTTGGAAAACCATTTTCAGCTCTTCGAACATCTCATATGCTTTTTGTTGCTCAAAACGCTTTTGGAGCCTCGGTTCTAAGTTGTAAAGCATGCTGCACTGAACGAGGGAGTAGTCATCAACAGCGACTGCCAAGCATTCATAACGTCTTGGTTCGCTGGGACGGGTGCTTCACCTAGCGGTGCTTCTAGGACATATGCTTTCTTGGCAGCTATGAGGATGATCCTCAGGTTCTGGACCCAGTCCGTATAGTTGCAGCCATCATCTTTCAGCTTGGTTTTCTCTAGGAACGCGTTTAAGTTGAGGTTGACATGAGCGTGGGCCATTTGATCTACAAGACATTTTGCAAAGGTTTTAGACTAAGTTCATGATAATTAAGTTCATCTAATCAAATTATTTAATGAACTCGCACTCAGATCCCCTCTAGTCATCTAAGTGATCCATGATCCGAGTCAACTAGACCGTGTCCGATCATCACATGAGACGGACTAGTCATCATTGGTGAACATCTTCATGTTGATCGTATCTTCTATACGACCCATGTTCGACCTTTCGGTCTCTTGTGTTCCGAGGCCATGTCTGTACATGCTAGGCTCGTCAAGTCAACCTAAGTGTTTTGCATGTGTAGATCTGTCTTACACCCATTGTATGTGTAGATGAAACAACGAACTTTCGCAACGGCGCACAGTTAGGGGGAACACTTTCTTGAAATTATTATGAGGGATCATCTTATTTACTACCGTCGTTCTAAGCAAATAAGACGCAAAAACATGATAAACATCAAATGCAATCAAATAGTGACATGATATGGCCAATATCATTTTGCTCCTTTTGATCTCCATCTTCGGGGTGCCATGATCATCATCGTCACCGGCATGACACCATGATCTCCATCATCGTGTCTCCATGAAGTTGTTTGCCAACTATTACTTCTACTACTATGGCTAACGGTTTAGCAATAAAGTAAAGTAATTACATGGCGTTTATTCAATGACACGCAGGTCATACAATAATTAAGACAACTCCTATGGCTCCTGCCGGTTGTCATACTCATCGACATGCAAGTCGTGATTCCTATTACAAGAACATGATCAATCTCATACATCACATATATATCATTCATCACATCCTTTTGGCCATATCACATCACAAGGCATATGCTGCAAAAACAAGTTAGACGACCTCTAATTGTTGTTGCATGTTTTACGTGGCTACAATAGGGTTCTAGCAAGAACGTTTCTTACCTACGTCAAAACCACAATGTGATATGCCAATTTCTATTTACCCTTCATAAGGACCCTTTTCGTCGAATCCGATCCGACTAAAGTGGGAGAGACAGACACAAGCTAGCCACCTTATGCAACTAGTGCATGTCAGTCGGTGGAACCTGTCTCACGTAAGCGTACGTGTAAGGTCGGTCCGGGCCGCTTCATCCCACGATGCCGCCGAAACAAGATAAGACTAGTAGTGGCAAGTAAATTGACAAAATCTACGCCCACAACAAAATTGTATTCTACTCGTGCATAGAAACTACGCATAGACCTAGCTCATGATGCCACTGTTGGGGAACGTTGCAGAAAATAAAAAAATTCTACGCTTCACCAAGATCAATCTATGGAGTCATCTAGAAACAAGAGAGAGGAGTGCATCTACATACCCTTGTAGATCGCGAGCGGAAGTGTTCAAGAGAACGGGGTTGAGGGAGTCGTACTCGTCGTGATCCAAATCACCGAAGATCCTAGTGCCGAACGGACGGCACCTCCGCGTTCAACACACGTACGGTTGGGGAAGACGTCTCCTCCTTCTTGATACAGCAAGGGGGAAGGAGAGGTTGATGGAGATCCAGCAGCACGACGGCGTGGTGGTGGAAGTAGCGGGGAATCTCGGCAGGGCTTCGCCAAGCTCAGCAAGAGGGA
>NC_041387.1:473495564-473584669 GCF_002162155.2 Triticum dicoccoides
GGAGGCGCCAGGGACTAGGGTGAGCAGCCCTCCCTCCCCCCTCTTTATATAGGGGCCCTGGGGGGTGCCGGCCCCCTAGAGATCCAATCTCAAGGGGGGGGCGGCGGCCAAAGGGGGGACTTGCCCCCCAAGTCAGGTGGGGCGCCCCCCACCCCTAGGGTTTCCAACCCTAGGCGCAGGGGGAGGCCCAAGGGGGGCGCACCAGCCCACCAGGGGCTGGTTCCCTTCCCACTTCAGCCCATGGGGCCCTCCGGGATAGGTGGCCCCACCCGATGGACCCCCGGGACCCTTCCGGTGGTCCCAGTACAATACCGGTGACCCCCAAAACTTTCTCGGTGGCCGAAACTGAACTTCCTATATACAAATCTTCACCTCCAGACCATTCCGGAACTCCTGGTGATGTCTGGGATCTCATCCTGGACTCCGAACAACTTTCGGGTTACCGCATACTAATATATCTACAACCCTAGCGTCACCGAACCTTAAGTGTGTAGACCCTACGGGTTCGGGAATCACGCAGACATGACCGAGACAGCTCTTCGTCCAATAACCAACAACGGGATCTGGATAACCATGTTGGCTCCCACATGTTCCACGATGATCTCATTGAATGAACCACGATGTCGAGGATTCAAGTAATCCCGTATACAATTCCCTTTGTCAATCGGTACGTTACTTGCCCGAGATTCGATCGTCGGTATCCCAATACCTCGTTCAATCTCGTTACCGACAAGTCACTTTACTCGTACCGTAATGCATGATCCCGTGACCAACCACTTGGTCACATTGAGCTCATTATGATGATGCATTACCGAGTGGGCCCAGAGATACCTCTCCGTCATACGGAGTGACAAATCCCAGTCTCGATACATGTCAACCCAACAGATACTTTTGGGGATAGCTGTAGTATACCTTTATAGTCACCCAGTTACGTTGTGACGTCTGGTACACCCAAAGCACTCCTACGGTATCCGGGAGTTACACGATCTCATGGTCTAAGGAAATGATACTTGACATTGGAAAAGCTCTAGCAAACGAACTACACGGTCTTGTGCTATGCTTAGGATTGGGTCTTGTTCATCACATCATTCTCCTAATGATGTGATCCCGTTATCAATGACATCCAATGTCCATAGTCAGGAAACCATGACTATCTGTTGATCAACGAGCTAGTCAACTAGAGGCTCACTAGGGACATGTTGTGGTCTATGTATTCACACATGTATTACGATTTCCGGATAACACAATTATAGCATGAATAATAGACAATTATCATCAACAAGGAAATATAATAATAATCATTTTCTTATTGCCTCTAGGGCATATTTCCAACAAGGCACTTTGAGGAAGCCCATCATTGGAACATACAAGCCAAGTTCTATAATGAAAAATTCCCACTAGTATATGAAAGTGACAACATAGGAGACTCTCTATATCATGAAGATAATGGTGCTACTTTGAAGCACAAGTGTGGAAAAAGGATAGTAGCATTGACCCTTCTCTCTTTTTCTCTCATTTTTTTAATTTGGGCATTTTCTCTTTTTTATGGCCTCTTTTTTTCTCTTTTTTAAAATTTTTCGTCCGGAGTCCCATCCCAAGTTGTGGGGGAATCATAGTCTCCAGCAACCTTTCCTCACTGGGACAATGCTCTAATAATGAAGATCATCACACTTTTATTTACTTACAACTCAAGAATTACAATGCAATACTTAGAACAAAATATGACTCTATGTGAATGCCTCTGGCGGTGTACCAGGATGTGCAATGATTCAAGAGTGACATGTATGAAAAATTATGAACGGTGGCTTTGCCACAAATACGATGTCAACTACATGATCATGCAAGGCAATATGACAATGTAGAGCGTGTCATAGTAAACGTAATGATGGAAAGTTGCATGGCAATATATCTCCGAATGGCTATGGAAATGCCATAATAGGTAGGTATGGTGGCTGTTTTGAGGAAGGTAATGTTGGGTGTATGGTACCGGCGAAAGTTGCACGGTACTAGAGAGGCTAGCAATGGTGGAAGGGTGAGAGTGTGTATAATCCATGGACTCAACATTAGTCATAAAGAACTCATATACTTATTGCAAAAATCTATTAGTTATCAAAATGAAGTACTACGCGCATGCTCCTAGGGGGGTAGATTGGTAGGAAAAGACCATTGCTCGTCCCCGACCGCCACTCATAAGGAAGACAATCAATAAATAAATCATGCTCCAACTTCATCACATAACGGTTCACCATACGTGCATGCTACGGGAATCACAAACTTTAACACAAGTATCTCTCAAATTCACAACTACTCTACTAGCATGACTCTAATATCACCATCTTCATATCTCAAAACAATCATAAAGAATCAAACTTCTCATAGTATTCAATGCACTTTATATGAAAGTTTTTATTATACCCATCTTGGATGCCCATCATATTAGGACTAATTTTATAACCAACATAAATTACCATGCTGTTCTAAAAGACTCTCAAAATAATATAAGTTAAGCATGAGAGATCAATAATTTCTATAAAATAAAACCACCGCCGTGCTCTAAAAACATATAAGTGAAGTACTACGGCAATATTGTCTAGCTCAAAAGATATAAGGGAAGCACATAGAGTATTCTAATAAATTCCGATTCATGCGTGTATCTCCCAAAAGGTGTGTACAGCAAGGATGATTGTGTTAAACTAAAAACCAAACACTTAAGTCATACAAGACGCTCCAAGAAAAACACATATCATGTGGTGAATAAAAATATAGCCTCAAGTAAAGTTACCGATAGACGAAGACGAAAGAGGGGATGCCTTCCGGGGCATCCCCAAGCTTAGGCGGGTTTCCCTTGAATTTTACCCGGGGGTACCTTGGGCATCCCCAAGCTTAGGCTCTTGCCACTCCTTATTCCAAAATCCATCAAATCTTTACCCAAAACTTAAAAACTTCACAACACAAAACTTCAACAGAAAATCTCATGAGCTCCGTTAGTATAAGAAAATAAACCACCACTTTAAGGTACTATAATGAATTCATTATTTATTTATATTGGTGTTAAACCTACTGTATTACAACTTATCTATGGTTCATACCCCCCTATACTACTCATAGATTCATCAAAAATAAGCAAACAACACACGAAAAACAGAATCTGTCAAAAACAGAACCGTCTGTAGCAATCTGTAACTTCCGAATACTTCTGTAACTCCAAAAATTCTGTAATAAATTGGTGGACGTGAGGAATTTGTCTATTAATCTTATTCAAAAAGAATTAACCTAAAATCACTCTTCTCTAAAAAATGACAGCTATTCTCGTGAGCGCAAAAGTTTCTGTTTTTTACAGCAAGTTCGCGAAGACTTCAACCCAAGTCTTCCCAAAGGTTCAATTTGGCAAAAACACTAAATAAAACATAAAACCACATCTAAACAGAATCTATATGAATTATTTGTTACTAAACAGGAGCAAAAAGCAAAGAACAAAAATAAAATTGGGTTGCCTCCCATCAAGCGCTATCATTTAACGCCCCTAGCTAGGCATTGAGATTATGATGATGCTCACATAAAGTAGAAGAATTGAAGCACAAAGAGAGCATCATAAAACTCGTGACAAACACATCTTAAGTCTAACATGATTCCTATCCATAGGCATTTTCTAAGCAAACAAATTATCAAGGCAAGCAAAAACTAGCATAAGCAAGGAAGAAGAAAGAGACGATAGCAATCTCAACATGAAGAGAGGTAATTTAGTAACATGAAAATTTCTACAACCATATTTTCCTCTCTCATAATAATTACATGTAGGATCATAAGCAAATTCAACAATATGGCTATCACATAACATATTCTCAATACAATCCACATGCATGCGAAGTTGACACTCTTCCAAAATAGTGGGATTAACATTAAGTAAAGTCATGACCTCTCCAAACCCACTTTCAATATTATTGCAAACACTAATATCAATCTCATATTCATCATGGGGCTTAAATAAATTTTCAAGATCATAAGAAGAATCACCCCAATCATGATCATTGCAACAAGTAGTGGACATAGCAAAACTAGCATCCCCAAGCTTAGCGTTTTGCATATTTTCAGCATAATTGACATCAATAGAATTTATAGTAAAATCATTGCAATCATGCTTTTTATTGAAGGAGCTATCATGGATCTCTTCATCAATTTCTTCATCACCATTTTCAGATTCACGAATTTCAAGCAAAACTTCATAAAGATGATCTAGTGCACAAAACTCTTTAGCAATTGGTTCATCATAATTGCATCTCTTAAAAAGATTAGCAAGTGAATGAGGATCCATAAAATTTTAGCAAGCAAAGATGCAAGAAAAAATAAGGTACATGGTAACACAAGCGAACAAAATATCGAATGGAAGAGGGGCTAAGAAAAGGCAAAGGTTTTTGAAAATCGTTTTAGAAGTGGGGGAGAGGAAAATGAGAGGCGAATGGAAAATAATGTAATGCAAGGGAGAAGAGTTTATGATGGGTACTTGGTATGGCTTGACTTGGCATAGATCTTCCCGACAACGGCACAAGAAATCCTTCTTGCTACCTCTTGAGCTTGTGTTGGTTTTCCCTCGAAGAAGAAAGGGTGATGCAGCAAAGTAGCATAAGTATTTCCCTCAGTTTTGAGAACCAAGGTATCAATCCAGTAGGATACGATGCACAAGTCACCTAATACCTGCACAAACAATGAACAACTTGCAACCAACGCAATAAAGGGGTTGTCAATCCCTTCACGGTCACTCGCAAAAGTGAGATCTGATAAAGATAATAAGGTAAATATTTTTGGTATTTTTGTTGTATAGATTGGAAAGTAAAGACTGCAAAATAGTAAACGAGATTCAACAATATGGTAAAGAGACTTTAATATAATGGAAAAGAGACCCGGGGGCCATAGGTTTCACTAGTGACTTCTCTCGAGATAGCATGTATTACGGTGGGTAAACAAATTACTGCCGAGCAATTGATAGAAAAGCGCATAATTATGATGACATATAAGGCAATGATCATGAACATAGGCATCACATCCGTGTCAAGTAGACCGACTCCTGCCTGCATCTACTACTATTACTCCACACATCGACCGCTATCCAGCATGCATCTTGAGTATTAAGTTCATAAAAACGGAGTAACGCATTAAGCAAGATGACATGATGTAGAGGGATAAACTCAAGCAATATGATATAAACCCCATCTTTTTATCCTTGATGGCAACAATACAATACGTGCCTTGCTGCCCCTACTATCACTGGGAAAGGACACTGCAAGATGAACCCAAAGCTAAGCACTTCTCCCATGGCAAGAAAGATCAATCTAGTAGTACAAACTAAACCAATAGTTCGAAGAGACTTGCAAAGATATGAAATCATGCATATAAGAATTCAGAGAAAAACCAAATAATATTCATAGATAATCTTGATCATAAATCCACAATTCATTGGATCTCGGCAAACACACCGCAAAAGAATATACATCGAATAGATCTCCAAGAACATCGAGGAGAACTTTGTATTGAGAATCAAAGAGAGAGAAGAAGCCATCTAGCTAATAACTATGGACCCGAAGGTCTATGGTAAACTACTCACGCTGCATTGGAGGGGTAATGGTGTTGATGTAGAAGCCCTCCGTGATCGAATCCCCCTCCGACAGATCGCCGTAAAAGGCCCCAAGATGGGATCTCATGGGTACAGAAGGTTGAGGCAGTGGAAAAGTGGTTTCGTGGCTCCCCCTGATGTTTTTAGGGTATAAAATTATATATAGGCGAAAGAAATAGGTCGGTGGAGCTACGAGGGGCCCATGAGGGTGGGGGCACGCCTACCCCCCTAGGCACACCCTCCTGCCTCGTGGACGCCTCGTTGCGTCTCTGACTTCAACTCCAAGTCTTTTGGTTTGCTTTCGGTCCAAGAAAGATCATCGCGAAGGTTTCATTCTGTTTGGACTCTGTTTGGTATTCCTTTTCTGCAAAACTCTAAAATAGAAAAAAAATAGAAACTGGCACTGGGCCTTCAATTAATAGGTTAGTCCCAAAAATAATATAAAAGAGCATATTAAAGCCCATTAAACATCCAAAACAGATAATATATAGCATGGAAAAATCAAAAATTATAGATACATTGGAGACTTTTCAGTGAGCACAAAGTGATGTGTGTCATGTAACATCGAAGTCTAACTCTCTTCCTATGCATCAGCATGTCATAGAAGAACAATTCATGCACATCAAGTAACGGCGAATACATAGCATAAGTAGTTTCTTGCAATTTTATCATGTTGGAAACATAGAGAGGCGGAGATGTAGTTCCTCTCTCATAATAATTGCAAGTAGGAGCAGCAAGCACATGCATATTATATTCATGAAAATTATCATGCTCAACTGTAAAAGGCAACCATCAATGTACACCATAATAAGTGCAAACTTCTCCGATATAGTGTAGTTTGGAGAATTCAAAAAGATAATAGGACTATCATGTGTGGGTGCACTAGCAACAATATCATTGTTAACATAAGGAAATATAGCAAGTTCATCTCCAGTAGCATAATTCATATTGGCATCTTGGCCACAAGCATAACAAGCATCATCAAAAAGGGATATTTCAAATGAATCAACGGGATCATAGAAATTATCATAGCATTCATCCTTTGGTAAGAACGAACGGAAATTAAACAATGTATGAGTTGAAGAGTTACTCTCATTAGAAGGTGGGCACGGGTGATCAATCCGCTCTTCCTCCTTTTGTTCTTCGCTCTCCTCATCATCATTTTTATCCAATGAGCTCACAGTTTCATCAATTCCTTCTTCCATAGACTCCTGCAAAATATTAGTCTCTTCTTGGCCAGCGGATACTTTCTCAATAAACGCATCAATATCGGAATTGTATTTATAGTTATCATAGCAATATTTAAGGATGGCAAATTTTTCAGGCCTATAAACATCATCATCAAAAGCTTCATACTTAAAAAACAAAGATTCAATTTCATAAGCACCCTTAAAAGCAACAAATTCTTCTATTCGTTCCACATCATAATAATCATATATACCATTGGCATAAGAAGCCAAGGCTTCAATATCATTAAATTTGCATGAAAAGGGAAGGTGTGGAGCATTCATCCTAGAGCAACAAGTATAATCATATCTAGAGCATAGATTCCAAGCATACCAATGCAACATATCAATTTGATCCCATAAAAGTTTCCATTTTTGTGTCAAGAGATAATCCCTAAAGTATTCACGTTGATCCAATGTTACTCCCATTATCAAGTTGAATGGGGTTTTCTCAGGATTATCAAAGTAGTGCATAATATTTTTCACATAATGAGCATTGAGGGTTTTAGGAGGTTCCCCATCTCCATGAGTAGCAAGTACCACTATTTTTTTGGTGTTTCGTGTTCCATATCCATAACGAAAGATAGAGAACAACTTAGAACAGGAAATAAAAACTACTTAGTGATAAAGCAAACGAGCACACACGAGAATATTCACCCACGCTATTTCCCCCCGGCAATGGTGCCAGAAAAAGGTCTTGATAACCCACAAGTATAGGGGATTGTTTGTATCCTTCTTCGATAAATAAGGGTGTCAAACCCAACGAAGAGCTAAAGGTAGAACAAATATTCCCTCAAGTTCTATCGACCACCAATACAACTCTACGCGCACTTGACATTTGTTTTACCTAAAACAAGTATGAAACTATTTTGCAAGAATAGAACTACGAGTACTTTGCGAGAATAAAACTACGAATAAAATGCAAGGTAGTAAAAGTGGATAGCTTTTGTCAATAAGAAAGTCATTTGTCCCTAGGCAATCGATAACAAGTATCAGTAATCATTCTTGTAATTTTATATGAGGGAGAGGCATGATCTAACATACTCATACTTTTTCTACTTGGATCATAAGCACTTATGGTTGGAACTCTAGCAAGCATCCACAACTACTAAAGATCATTAAGGTCAGGAAACCCAACCATGGCATTAAGTATCAAGTCCTCTTTACTCCCACGCGCCATGACCCACTTATCCGTGTTTAGTCTGCTTTCATCCCCCGCAACACTGACAATAAGCAAACCAGGAACATATTGATACACCCTATAGTGGGGGCCCCTCACGTTTGCGCGAGATGGAGGGCACCGTAGGACAGCACCATAAATAAAATATACAATCATACCAACCATGATCACGATTAACCCATAGGACAAAACGGATCTACTCAAACATCATAGGATAACGATAGATCATTGGGAAATAATAGACGGAGTTGAGCACCATGTTTAAGTAGAGATTACAGCGGGGAAAAGACATGTTACACCGCTTCATAGAGGGGGAGAGAGTTGGTGTTGACGGTAGCAAGATTGTTGATGTAGATCACCGTCACGATCCTAGCCCCGGCGGCATTTCGGTGTCACCGGGAGAGAGGGGGAGAAAGCCCCCCTCCTTCTTCTTCTTCCTTGGCGTCCCCCTAGATAGGAGGAGGGTTCCCCCCTCTGGAACATGGCCTCCATGGTGGCGGAGGGGCAGGAGCCCCTCCGAGATTGGATCTCCCTCTCTGTTCTCTTCTTTTTCGCGCTCCCCAGATCTGGCCCTTCACGGTTTCTTAAATTCCCGAAGATCCGTAACTCTGATTGCGCTGAAATTTCTACATGATTTTTTTCCATAAATTATCTTTCTTGCGCCAGAAGAAGGGCTCCAACCAAGGTTCGAGGAGGGAACGATACACCAGGGCGTGCCTGGGCCCTAGTAGCGCGCTTTGGTGGGTTGTGGAGGCCTCGGGACTCTGTTTACCTTGATTCCACCTCCTAAAATTCACAAATATTCCAAAATAATTCTCCGTAGATTTTTATCGCGTTTGGACTTCATTTGATATGGATTTTCTGCGAAACAAAAACATGCAACAAACAGGAACTGGCACTGGGCATTGGATAAGTAAGTTAGTCCAAATAAATCATATAAAAAGTTGCCAAAAGTATGTAAAAGTTGAACAATATTGGCATGAAACAATAAAAATTTATAGATACGATAGAGACGTATCAATGTCATTTACAGAAATGGCAATGGTATCCTTGAGGAGCAGAATCATGTATACTCTATTGAGACGTTCAACACCTACAGTTTGTCCATGGAAAGCTTGAAAAAAAGGGATGATGATTTCTTTAGTGGAGTGCCAATACTTTTGATAGAAGCTTGGTCCAAAAATGTCCAGACAAGGGCTAGCGTTTGGGTTCATTTGGAGGAAAGTGTCATAAATTCCATGATCCGAGGAGTGGTCATCAAGTGTTCGAAGCAGGGTGAGAGTCTAGGGGGTAAATATCATGGAGCGAGAGGTTCCACCCATAGTTTTGGGGCCCCCAATTAGTTCAAGATGGAAGGAGTTAAGAATGGAGGCCTTTTCATTATGGGAGAAGAATTCGGAGCCATTATGCTTGAGAACCGCAATTTTTTTATGGCGGAAACACTGAGAGGTGGAGACTTGAAAAAAATTATGTTTTCATCTCCCTCAACCGCAGATCGGACCTTTCCGCATTCTTTCCAGAAGAGAGTTTTTTCCGACTAGCTCGAAGGAGCGCATTGATGACTACAGACAATAGCTTTTTCTTAGGGTCGGAAAGTTGCCTAGATTACTCAATAAAGTCGAGCAGGTCGATGACCATTTTGCAGTCTGATTCCTGGACATGCGTGGGCCTTAAGGTTCTAGCCCACGTTTTAAGGGCAAAACGGGTTTTTTTGTAACCAACACAAGGCATGCATCTGGTGGGCCTTGTCCTGTGTTATGAGACCAATGGCGCAAGACGAGTGGTGCGAGGGCTACAATATAAGTTTTATTAATACGAAATAATAGTTCGGAGGCCCCTTAAGGTAATGAAAAGTCATAAAAAAAACTAGCTAATCTTGCAAGCTCATCGCCGACTTTATTTACTTATCTATTACAATGTTCAAAACCAGTAAGAGGGAAGTCACAAGCCTAGGAATCATAAAAAACAACTGTGCCGCAGTCGCATAACATGCTCCATTGTTCATGGTGTCGGTGACCTTCATATTATTCGAGTTGATAACAAGGAAATTGCATCCAACCCTTGCACAAGGGATAATCCAAATCGCAGTGCCAATGCCTCAGCCGTTAGGACATCCGCACACCAACCAATTTTCCAATTTCCCCCAACAAAAAAATTTACTTTTATGATCTCAAAACAACACCAGTTATACCCCTTAGCAAGTCTTGATGGAAGGAAGCATCAACATTAAGTTCTGCAAAACCCATAGGGGCCTTAATCCAACCCCCTCTTTCATGCTAGCATTTGGGGAGGAAGCAATGACATAATTATCCCTAAGCTCTGTTTGAAAATATGGTGCCTAGGTATTGCTTAGGCATGCTTGGGTGCTAGGCCACAACCAAACGCCTCACCTAGAGTAGAGGCGGAAGCCTGGGAAGTGAAATCAATAAATTGTCCACTCAAGTGAGAAATCATGCCATATTTTGTTGATAACACAAATGGACCATAATCCAATGGACATTATATGATAGTTTACTCATTTTATGCTCTAAATTGATTTATATGGGTATATAATACCCCAAACATGCCCTAATGGTCAAAATTATATGACTGCCTAGGCCATGCCTAGTGCACTTAAGCACCATTTAGGAGCTAGGAGAAGGCCAACCACATCGCTTACGCCTAGCACCCATAAGAGTATGAATCTCCATATTAATATGATTGGCATATTGAGTCTTCTCCTCATGGACCAACTTGTGCCATTTCCACCATAAGTACTAAGCGGTAATGATGATCATCTCACACACATTCTATATTCCCAAATAGATAATTCCTGGTCATCTAGAAAAGTAGAAACTCAACTACAACCTCGCCAACATGATCGACTTCACAAACCCTTTTGACAATATCATCCAACCCCAACAGCCTACAAACCTCTTTAGCTTTCTAGCATTGGAACATCAAGTGCTTTTGAATCTTATACTCCATTAGAACAAGAAAAACACCAAGGTAAAACTTTCAGGTGTCTATTAGCAAGTGTCGTGGGAAACCACGGCCACCTATGGGGCCATGAGCCCCTTTTGGTTCAGCGGGAGGATGGGCACATTGCACAAAGAGCGAAGAAGCGTAACACAGCACGACAGAGATCACACGGGAAGTTTTAGCCAGGTTCGGACTGCCGCGAGGTGTAAAACCCTACTCGTGCTTTGGTGGATTGATGGTGGATAATGGTGGAGAACGTGGAACTCTTTCCCGGCATGGTTGCCTCGGGGCGAGTGTGGCTACGCACGTATGAATGTGCTAGGGTCCAAATCCTTTCTACGTTGCCATGGGCCTCCTTTTATAGATAAAGGGGTCACCACAGTGGCAAATCAGTCTTTTACACACTGATTAGATAGCAAACAGTGCTCTCATACCTAAGTCTGCAGGCAAACAGAGTGCATTAAATGCTTCGCTTAGTGTCACATCATAGTGCGCCCGGCAAGCCTTGCTGGGCTGTTTTGCCAGCTTCGCGCTTGCTTGCTTGACATGTCTCAGGATGGTTGTCATATGGAGGTGTTTTCTGTAGGAAGTGGCTGCCATGTGGCAGGAAGCAGCCACTTAGTCACTTAGGGGCTTGACACCGCACCGATTAATGACTTGTGTCACTGTGAGGTGGTGCGGTGGAGTGGTTTGCCTCTGCAACTCCCGGCAGGTCTGCCGGGACGAGCTGGAGGCTTGCTTCCGGGGTAAACCCAACCTCGCCAGGCTCGCTTGCCCGGCAAGGGAGGTTTTTCCCTTAGTGGTATCTCGCCCCTCTGGCTTGACTTGGTCTTCTTGATCTGCACTATGGTCCTTCAAAGGACTGATCTTTAGTACTTGGTCGGATCTTGGATGCTGCAAATTTGTCCTTAGGTCTGTGCACAGTCTGGGAAACTGACCCAGGGTTTGTTGCACCGATAGGAGCCCCCGGGCCTGGCCCGAACGTGCTGCATGGCATCGTCAGGGTCCTAACCAGTGCACAGGCAGGAGCGTAGTAGTGGCTCGCCCTTTTGAGATATTCTTTGCTTCTTCATTAACCTGAGCCCATGTCAGTTTCTGATTCTCTCGCATATCGCGTAACACCAATTGTAGTGGGGCCACCCTTGTAATGGCCCGTGAATGACTTTAACGTACGGGCGAGTAACTGCCAATTCACTCTTGCCACCATGCCTGTGTCCTTAGCCACATATGCTGCATGCATTAAGTGGGGTAAATAATGGAGGCGTGTGGTGCGGGAGAGCATCAAGGCAGGGGCCCGGTCTTCTTGGATTGGTGGAGGAGGACGACAGTCACCCACCGGGGGATCAGCCCCTAGCCCTAGCCTGCCTATAAAAGGAGGGGTAAGGGAGGAGTGGGAGTACCCATCCATACACCTCTCTCCTTCCATCATCTGCTTTTTTGGGTATGCTGAAAGGGAGAGCCCAGGGCCAGGCCCTGGGCCCTAACTTGGGGTTGGCGATGCCAAAAGCTCGAGCTGAGGCTTGGGGAGTGAGTCTGGTCCTGGAGGTGGTGACCAGGTCACCGCCGAGTTGCTCCTCGTGCCCCTCCTTTGCAGCCTCACTGTTCGCACACGAACATGTCACCGTGTACCCTCGATGCCGGGGGTGATGCACCGCAGCTCACGTCAAAGGAGACCCGTCGGAAGCGCGATACGCAAGACAATTTGGCAGGCGCTTTTGAAGAGCCGAAACCCCACGCGCCCGGGAGGGACCCCGTCTGGACGTGCGACGGCTATGGGCTACCCTAGGTCGACCTGATCGCGCCTAGGGCTTTGAGGTTCGCCGCCTTGCAATGAAGAAGAACGAACGAAGAACGAGGAAGAAGAAGAACAAAGGGAGAGGATAAAAGTAAAGGTAAAAGTGGTAGATGAATTGATTGATTGTGTGTTATTCAATCGGACGTCACCCCTTAGGTATATAAGAGGCAGCTGGACTTTCCGTGCAAGGAAAAGGCTTGGATTCACGTCCAAAACCCTAGTCAAATTCGGATTGGGTTTGTCCGAACTTTCCAAAACTGTTTGGTTTGAACTGGCTGCACCTAGCGGGTAGTTCTTTATGTGGTAAACGACCATGGATGGAAACGAGCCCAAAAGCAATCTTGACCGTTTCGAAGAGACGAACAAATTTTGTGTTGAATGTTTTTTGATCAGAGGTCATCTTGAGGGTCAAATCGGTCGTGCAAAACAGGCTATTCCCTTGCGCTATCCATCAAACATGCATCTGGTGGGACGCGCCACATCTCGCCCCGTGATAGGTTTGTACTCCGATTGCTCTAACTTTGACATACGAACTCGTATCTGGACAATTTTTATATCAAAACCAATCGCTTCGACGAGACGAAGACAATTACTGTAGAATGTTTTTCCATATGAGGCCGTCTTGGGAGCGCAATCAGCCGAATAGTGTTTTGAATACAAAATCTCTGTATTTCGAACACAACTTCGGCCTTCGAGATGAGATCGGATGACGATGGCCCAAACTTCAAAGATGTTCATATTGACAATATGAAACTCTTTTATATAGATCACTTCTCCATTTGAGCCCATATTAATTAAGTTATTGACCGTGCCAAAATCTGGTGTCAACACATGCCCCCCCTGTTTTTCGGCAAAACTTGTGTGCCGAAAAATAACTTGCACAAAGTTTGTTCTAAGCGCGATGTCAACACTCCATCGGCCATTTGTACATGCTTAGAACGATAGGTATATATCGTCCATTTAGATTAGCAACAAAAGTGAAGCTAATCGAACATATGATGATTTGCTAATACCCTTTCATGATGTAAGAAATTATATTGCATCAATGGATTAAAATAAGCCCATTGAGGGTAACCAATCATACCTGATGACGAATTCCATGGCGTAGGCATCAATGACAGAGTTGAAGAATATGGATAATGTGTGGACCGAAGATGTGGAAACCTTGGGCTTGGTCTTTCACAGTTTTCACTCTTTTCCTTCTTCATCTTTGCCGCACGTCGTGTAATGCATGCTTTCACATAATTCTTATTTTGAGTACTTCCTTTAGGAACCCATGCCATGTTTTTTTCATCAAGTTCTTGTGCACTAAATTTTTGTAATTTCTTCTTTTGCCAATATGATAAGCCGAGTGAGCACCCCACTGTGATTTTGTTTGAAGTAATGGCAATTCTTCTTTTACCTTGCGCACTCTCAACTTCTTCTCTTAAGATTTGACACTTGATTGACTTGCCTCATTGCCTTTAGTAGCCTATGTCAACACTTTAATTGGCTCTTTGTTATTTGAGATCAAATCTGAAGTAGCACACTTACGACCATCTCTTTTCATGCGGTAAACTTGCTTGACCACCTCTTTCTTCTTCCATGAGCTCTGGACCGATTCCTTATGATTGAGACGGTCTTTGACGTGTGATTTTTTAAATGTTGATCTTCTTGGAGCTGCATAGTATTGGTGAGATGGTCTAAAATAGGATGGAGAATGTGCCCTTGTATCATACATGTCCCATGATGGATATGGATTTATAAGAGCATAAGGAGGTATCCATGACATTGGGATTGGTGGCCCAAAGTAAGGATATGAATATGCTGCATTGAGATTCTCACTTTGCCAATACTGATCCTCAGATTTGCATCTAGGGGGTGATCTTGATGCTTCTGAACTACTTGACCAATAAGCACTTTTCTCTTCACTCTTCTTTTGATATTTATCTAATAATTCAGCAAAGGTTATTTTCGATCTCTTACCCTTGCGCTTATTTCGGTCTTTGTTTTCTTTTTGTTTGCTTTCATTGATCATAGGATTTGCTTGCTGCCCCCAGTCCTTGGCATCTTCATTGTATCTTCGATAGAACTCATGCCTTCAAGAATATTTTCATTGTACTCTTGAACAACTTCTTTACTTGAAAGCTTGATCCCATCACCTGTAGTTTTTACCTTCTCATCTTTAAAGGAATCGTCTTGAAGCAGCCAATTCAAAAACTTTTTTCCATTAGGACCAATCGGAATAGACTGGTCATCTCTTGGTGTTCCAAAAAAAATTAAGCATCCTTTATCAATGGCCGATTTAACTATTTGACGAAACATGTTGCAATCCTCAAAATTATGCTTGGACGAATCATGCAACTTGCAATACATTCGTCCTTGGATTGATGGCTTCACATGGTAATCAAGAACTCTAATGTAATTATTTTTCAGCAACAAATCAAATAGTTGATCACACATGCTTGAATTGAAGGTATACTTCTTGTTTTCTAGCCGATCTTGGTGTGCAAACGGCTTTGGAGTTAAGCAAATGAATGGTTCAAATTTGGAATATCCCCATTCCGCTATGCATTGTGTTTTGCACCCTATCTCCGATGTATTTGGATAAGATATTATATTAGCATCGGATTTCTCAAAATAATTTAACCTTGGCTTTAAATTTCTGAAACAAAAATATTAGAATACACATGTCTCAATTGAGACCAAGTTAAATCCAAGTATGAAACAAGCAGAGCTACCCAATTAGATATGAAATTTTGATAAAGCAATGGGGAAAACTTTGGCTCCAATAATAGGTCACTATTGGTCTTTGTAAATGGCACAATAGGTTGACCGATATGCTCTATAACAGTTTTATTACTAACAAGTAAATTTCCCTTCTTCATTGGTCTTTCAAAATTACTTATGAGAATTTTTCTTATAGAAGCATCAACAATAAAGTTGCGACGAAATTGGAAGATAGGTATATCACTTGCTAGACATACCTTTTCGAACAAGTTGGGAGAGCATGATGGTTGTGTTACTTGAACGATATGTTGTTCCTCTTTCATATAGCTCCCCAACACCTGGTTGTCCTGTTTTCTAGAAAAGATTCGGCATACATAATATTTTATTCGGTCTTTTCCATAGCCGAATTAACTTTGTTATCTGAATCACCATCTTTTTTAACAATTCTATCCACACTCAATGCTTTCTCTTTTGGCATAATCTTGCTTGGATTGCAGTAGAATTAATAGGCCTTCCCTCTTTTATTAATTCATGTAGAACAACATTGCATTCGTCGCAAAAAGATGTGAGATTTTTTTAATGACCCAATCTGGATAGAATTGTCCCTCGACACTTTTAGACTCTTTTGTTAATGATATGTCACCGAAATTCTGTAATTGTGCAGGGAAAACATTGTATGCTACGATAGTAGGTGAAGACACATGTGATCCTATAGAATGTTCACTTATTCGGCTATTAGCGTGCAGGTGCAAAGCCAAATTATGAATACCTATAGTTGCATATGGTGCCAAAAAATTAGTAGCATGAGGTGTAGAATATGATGATTGAAGGTAATTGGCTGGATAATTAGTAGTAGCATGGCCAATTCCCCTATCCACTGGCATGTTTTGATTAACATATTGCAAGCTAGTTGCCGATGAATAAAAAGGTGAAACACTTTGTTGCATGCTATTGGAAGTTCCTACACGAGGTGTTTCAACTTGATTGACCAAACTCATAATGTTGTTCATCAGCATAACGATTTCTGGGGTTGCCGATGCATGAGAGTTAGTATACATACGTTGTACGTTGCTAGAATCATAAGAATTTGATGCATGAAAATTATTTTGCTTCGGCCCTTGCGCATAATTAGATGCATGATTGATAAAACTAGGGCTAGCCGATACATTATGCTCATTAAGCGATCTAGCAACAACATATGAATTATTTGCATCTACAAAGGGGAATTAAGTATTCATATTACCTTCATAGATTGCAAACCCTAGATGACGATCTCTTCATAGAAAGAACGGAGCGGAGACCGTTAAAAGCTTCGTCCCCAGCGGAGTCGCCAAAAAGTGTGTTCGCACATGAACACGTCACTATGTACCCTCGACACCGGGGATGACGCACCGCAGCTCACGTCGAAGGAGACCCGCCGGAAGCGCGGTACGCAAGACAATCCGGCGGGCGCTTTTGAAGAGCCGAAACCCCACGCACCCGGGAGGGACCCCGTATGGACGCGCGGCGGCTATGGGCTGCCCTAGGTCAACCTGATCGCCCCTAAGGCCTCGAGGTTCACCGCCCTGCAGTGAAGAAGAACGAACGAAGAACGAGGAAGAAGAAGAACAAAAGGAGAGGATAAAAGTAAAGGTAAAAGTGGTCGATGAATTGATCAATTGTGTGTTGTTCAATCGGCCATCACCCCTTAGGTATATAAGAGGCGACTGGACTTCCTGTGCAAGGAAAATTTTTTGGATTCACATCCAAAACCCTAGTCAAATTTGGATTGGGTTTGTCTGAACTTTCCAAAATTGTTCGGTTTAAGCTGGCTGCACCTTGCGGGTAATTTTTGATATGGTAAACTACCTTGGATGGAAACGAGCCGAAAAGCAATCTTGACCGTTTCGATGAGGCGAACAACTTTCATGTTGAACGGTTTTTGATCAGAGGTCATCTTGAGGGCTAAATCGGCCGCGCCAAACAGTCTATTCCCTCGCGCTACCCATCAGACATGCTTCTGGTGGGGGGCGCCACATCTCGCCTCGTGACAGGGCTGCACTCCGATTGCTCTAATTTTTGCATACGAACTTGGATATGGACGATTTTTATATCAAAATCGATCGTGTCGACGAGATGAAGCCAATTTCTATAGAATGTTTTCCCATATGAGGCCATCTTGGGGGTGGAATCAGCCGAATAGTGTTCTGAATACAAAATCTCAGTATTTCGAACACAACTTCGGCCTTCGAGATGAGATCGGATTGCGATGGCCCAAACTTCAAAGATGTTCAAATGGACAATACGAAACTCTTTTATGTAGATCCCTTCTCCATTTGAGGCCATATTAATTAAGTTATTGACCGTGCCAAAATCTGGTGTCAACACTCGCCACTCCCGATCTTGTCAGGCTGTGCCCGGCAGGCCATGATGGGACCGGGGTGGGTTCCTGCTTGGGTGTTCCTTTAGTCCTCTTCTCTTCCCACCGCAATCCTGGCGGAGGAAGAGCGAAAATAGGAGATTACGGGGCACTTATCTTTTTTCAATCTTATATCTGTAGGCACTTGCCAAATTTTAGTTCAAACTATGTAATCTCATTAATCCATGTTTGTGTCCTGTAAGGTATGTACTTGTTTGTTTAGCATATTAATAAAAATGATAAACCTTGCAGGGGACTCGTGCATGTAATATGTCCATGCGGAGATGGAATGCCTCTATACTTTTAAGTAAACAAGTTCCCCCGGCAAGCTATCCTGCAGGTACCCTCAGTTTTGTTGTTGCAGAGTTAGGCCTACCGGGCACAAATCATGAAGAGTGACAAGCCCCCCGCCAATCCTTTTTTCTTAAAGGCCACTGCGACCATCCTGACCGAAGCAACGTTCGATTCAAGGGATGGGAGCACATAAGTTTCGAAAGGCAGCGAGGTTTTCTTATGCACAAGTCCTTACTTACAGAACACGTATGGATAAGATAAAGAACTTATATGTTTGGCTTGCCGGAGACTGCAGTGTAGGATCGTCTTCTCATCTCCTCTTGGGGATCAAGTCCACGGCAGGAGCCTGCGGTTTATGCAGATGAAAATGATGCCAAATGTGATCTTATCTACATGAACATGCGATGCCCATGATATGCTTATGCATGCATGCAACTTGTCGGGGGGGCCCAGCGCTTCATTTATTTCTCTGTTGCTCAGGGTCTGTGCCTAGCTTTGTACGAAGGGTTACATGCAACTAAGGCAAGGCTTGTAAAAAAGGGTGGCTGTCGGGCCATGCCTTACGGGTAGAACTTGCGAAGATACTCAATATTACATGAGTTTTGCAATTGAATGTCATCTCTGATCTCCAGACAGACTACGCCAGGTCTGGTGACTCGTAGTACCTGGTAAGGGCCTTCCCACTTTGGCATCAACTTGTTTGTACCCTTGACGGACTGGACGCGCCTAAGGACAAGGTCGCCTTCCTCAAAACATCCGGCATGAACCCTGCGGCTGTGATAGCGATGCAGGGCTTACTGGAAGCGTGCAGCACGCATAGCAGCCCGGAGACAGTTCTCCTCGAGAAGCACAGCGTCGTCACGTCGGTGTTGTTCCTGCGCTACTTCATCGTAGGCAAGCACTCGAGGTGACCCGCAAATGAACTCCGTGGGGATAACTTCTTCTGCCCCAGAGACTAGGGAGATGGGAGTCTGGTCGG
This sequence comes from Triticum dicoccoides, assembly GCF_002162155.2. Lineage (NCBI taxonomy): Eukaryota > Viridiplantae > Streptophyta > Magnoliopsida > Poales > Poaceae > Triticum > Triticum dicoccoides. The sequence continues at coordinate 473,514,715 of NC_041387.1, forward strand.
TAGCTCAATTTGGTGTCGTTCTAAGGGACCAAAGAACCACCGACAGCTCGTCGATCCATCACCTGCCGCACTTCTGCAGCTTATCAAATGTTCTTGTCTTGAGTCCTCGCAACACTTCAACGTTTGCCTTCTCAGCTTTCCCATTGCTTCTGGGATGTGCAACATAGGCAAATGAGATCTTGCTTTCGAGGGCATGAACATATTGCATGAAGGAGGAGCTCGTGAATTGGGTGTCGTTGTCAGTGTTGATCCGGGTAGGGACCCCGAGGAGGCACACCAACCCTTTCAAGAACTTGATAGCTGTCTGAGCAAACGCCTTTCTCATGGCTTCTACTTCTGGTCACTTTGTAAACTTGTCAATTGAAACGAACAAGAATTCAAAGCCCCAGGTAGCATGGGGGAAAGGGCCAAGGATATCGAGCCCCCAGACTGAAAACGGACATGACAAAGGGATTGTCTGAAGAGCTTGGGTAGGCAGATGGATATTCTTGGAATGGAACTGGCAGGCTTCACACTTGGTGACTAGCTCGACCGCAGCTTGGAGGGTTGTGGACCAATAGAATCCTTGCCGGAATGCTTTCCCAACCAAAGCCCTTGATCCAATGGAGCCGCACATGCCTTTGTGTATTTCTGCCAGCAGTTCCTTTCCTTCTTTCCGGCAAATGCACTTCAATTTCACACCGTTGGGCCTTCTTCTGTATAGCGTGTCATCGACAAACTGATACATACTAGCCCTCAAGGCTACACATATTTTAGTTGATGTTGATTACATTACTAAGTGGGTAGAAGCTATTCCAATTAGTAGTGTTGATCATAACACTTCCATTAAGATGCTTAAAGAAGTTATTTTTCCGAGGTTTGGAGTCCCTAGATACTTAATGACTGATGGTGGTTCACATTTTATTCATGGTGCTTTCCGGAAAATGCTTGCTAAGTATGATGTTAATCATAGAATTGCATCTCCATATCACGCACAGTCTAGTGGTCAAGTAGAATTGAGTAACAGAGAGCTTAAATTAATTTTGCAAAAAACTGTTAATAGATCTAGAAAGAATTGGTCCAAGAAACTTGATGATTCATTATGGGCTTATAAAACTGCATATAAAAATCCTATGGGTATGTCTAGATATAAAATGGTTTATGGAAAAGCATGTCACTTACCTCTCGAACTTGAACATAAGGCATATTGGGCCATTAAAGAGCTCAATTATGATTTCAAACTTGCCGGTGAGAAGAGATTATTTGACATTAGCTACCTTGATGAATGGAGAACCCAAGCCTATGAGAATGAAAAATTGTTTAAAGAAAAAGTTAAAAGATGGCATGACAAAAGGATACAAAAGCGTGAGTTTAATGTAGGTGATTATGTTTTGATTTTCAACTCTCATTTAAGATTTTTTTGCAGGATAACTTCTCTCTAACTGGGAAGGCCCTTACGTTATCGAGGAGGCCTATCATTCCAGTGCCATAAAAATCAACAACTTCGAAGGCACAAACCCGAAGGTGGTGAACGGTCAAAGAATCAAACATTATATCTCAGGTAATCCTATAAATGTTGAAACTAATAATATTGAAACCGTAACCCCGGAGGAATACATAAGGGACACTGTCCAGAACGTTTCAGACTTCGTAGAGGAATAGGTATGTGGTACCATAATTAACCGACTCCAAAACAGTTCTAATAGCAATTTTTATCCGTTTTTGAATATTTAATAAAATAGGAAAATAAGAAGTAGTCCGGGAAGGACACGAGGCTTCCACGAGGGTGGAGGGCGCGCCCTACCCCCCCTGGGCGCGTCCTTCTGCCTCGTGGGCACCTCGTGTGCTCTCCGGACTCCGTTTTCTTGCACGATACTTCTTTTGTTCGGTAAAAATTCATTATATAATCTCCCGAAGGTTTTGACCACCGTATCACGCAAAAATCTTCTGTCTTTTTTCGAGCTGTTTTTCTGACAGATCTAGAGCACCATGACGTCTTCAAGCGCCCCCAAGGACAAGTTTTTCAAGAGGGTCATCAACCCCTACATCGCGGAGGTGCTGCATCACCCTCAAACCATTGAGATGCGTGAGGTGGTGCTGCACATCCGCGATGTGGAGGGACCAAGAAGTACCGGAAGCGTGGAGACAAAGCTCGAGACAAAGGAACAACAAGTTTTCAAGTGCCAAGGGATGGTGGAGCGCGGACTTAACGCCAACCAAATGATGATCGCGGAGTTCACCAACAACCACAAGCTAGATGCCAAGAACATTTGGGAGACCATCTTCAAGCTTCATGAGAAAATCGAGCACCTCCAAGCTCAGATCTATGGCCTGCAAAACCAAAACTGTGAGTATGAATATAGATTCAAGATGATGGGTTTGGCTACAGATTTGAGGATCTCGGAGACTCGATCATCCTTCTATGATGGTGAGCCTATGCCTTGGAAGACTGACGACAAGCCTACATCATCAACAACTCCATCATCACCACCTCCAAGGAACTAATCACATGGGTATGTGCACTCCCCTTGGCATCTGCCAAGCTTGGGGGAGTTGCCCTGATATCGTATCACCATCACACTCCTATCTTTACCGTTTTACTTAGTTCGATCATTTTGGTAATATCTTGATCTAGTAGAATAAAGTTTTGGTATGAATTAGTTTTGAGTTTTGCTTTGTGATCCCTCTATGTAATCGAGTCTGTGAGCTATATATAATGAAGATTAGTGTTGAGTCAACGGCTTTGCTATCTTGCTATGATCCTAAGTGCATAAAAGTATAAAAAGAAATCAAGAGACCATATTGATCTTATGGATAGTAATGACTTCACATATAAAAAGTATGATGATTAAAAGTTGTTGAGAGTTGGCAAACATAGTTTTGGTCATCGTTGCAATTAATAGGATGTAATAAAGAAACAGAGGTTCTCACATATAAATACACTATCTTGGACATCTTTTATGATTGTGAGCACTCATTAAAGTATGACATGCTAAAGAGTTGATGTTGGACAAGGAAGACAACGTAATGGGTTATGTTTTCTCACATCTCAGTTAAAGTATATTGTCAATGATCGCGCAACATGTTGAGCTTGCCTTTTCCCCTCATGCTAGCCAAATTCCTTGCACCAAGGAGAGATACTACTTGTGCTTCCAAATATCCTTAAACCCAGTTTTGCCATGAGAGTCCACCATATCTACCTATGGATTGAGTAAGATCCTTCAAGTAAGTTGTCATGTTGTATGCAATAAAAATTTCTCTCTAAATATGTATGACTTATTAGTGCGGAAAAAAATAAGCTTTGTACGATCTTGTGATATGGAAGCAATAAAAGTGACGGACTGCATAATAAAGGTTCATATCACAAGTGGCAATATAAAGTGACGTTCTTTTGCATTAAGATTTCCTGCATCCAACCATAAAAGCACATGACAACCTCTGCTTCCCTCTACGAAGGGCCTATCTTTTACTTTATGTCTTATACCTTATGGGTCAAGGTGATCTTCACCTTTCCCTTTTACATTTTATATTTTGGCAAGCACCTCTTGTTGGAAAGATCCTGATATATAATATATCCAATTGGATGTAAGCTAGCATGAACTATTATTGTTGACATTACCCTTGAGGTAAAAGGTTGGGAGGCAACACTATAAGCCCCTATCTTCTCTGTGTCCGATTAAAACTCCATAACCATAAGTATTGCGTGAGTGTTAGCAATTATGAAAGACTAAATGATAGTTTAGTATGTGGACTTGTTGGAAAGCTCTTTCCTATGTTATGATAAATTGCAATTGCTTCAATGACCGAGATCATAGTTTGTTAGTTCTCAATGGAGTTTTTGAATCATACTTGACATTGTGAATAGATTGTTACTTGAGCATAAGAAATCATATGACAAAATATATTTATGTTGCTGTTATAAGAATGATCATGATGCCCTCATGTCCGTATTTTATTTTATCGATACCTCTATCTCTAAACATGTGGACATATTTTTTGATGTCGCCTTCCGCTTGAGGACAAGCGAGGTCTAAGCTTGGGGGAGTCGATACGTCCAATTTTGCATCATGCTTTTATATTGATATTTATTGCATTATGGACTATTATTACACGTTATGTCACAATACTTATGGCTATTCTTTCTTATTTTACATGGTTTACATGAAGAGGGAGAATGCCGGCACCTGGGATTCTGGGCTGGAAGAGGAGCAAATATTGGAGACCTATTCTGCACAGCTCCAAAAGTCCTGAATCTCCATGAAAGTCATTTTTGGAATTAATAATAAATATTCAGCGAAAGAAATACCTGAGGGGGTCCACCCACCATCCACGAGGGTGGGGGTGCGCCCTACCCCCCTGGGCGCGCCCTCCTGCCTCGTGGGCCACCTGGCAGCCCTCCGGTGCCCATCTTCTGCTATACGAAGTCTTTTACCCTGGAAAAAATCATAAGGAACCTCACGGGACGAAACTCCTCCGCCACGAGGCGGAACCTTGGCAGAACCAATCTAGGGCTCCGGCGGAGCTGTTCTGCCGGGGAAACTTCCCTCCGAGGGGGACCATCACCATCGTCATCACCATGGATACTCTCATCGGGAGGGGGTCAATCTCCATCAACATCTTCACCAGCACCATCTCCTCTCAAATCCTAGTTCATCTATTGTATCCAATCTTTGTACCAAAACCTCAGATTGGTACCTGTGGGTTGCTAGTAGTGTTGATTACTCCTTGTAGTTGATGCTAGTTGGTTTATCCGGTGGAAGATTATTTGTTCAGATCCTTAATGCATATTAATACCCCTATGATTATGAACATGAATATGCTTTGTGAGTAGTTACATTTGTTCCTGAGGACATGGGTGAAGTCTTGCTATTAGTAGTCATGTGAATTTGGTATTCGTTCGATATTTTGATGAGATGTATGTTGTCTCTCCTCTAGTGGCGTTAATGTGAACGTCGACTACATGACACTTCACCATTATTTGGGCCTAGAGGAAGGCATTGGGAAGTAATAAGTAGATGATGGGTTGCTAGAGTGACAGAAGCGTAAACCCTAGTTTATAAGTTGCTTCGTAAGGGGCTGATTTGGATCCATATGTTTCATGTTATGGTTAGGTTTACCTTAATACTTCTTTTGTAGTTGCGGATGCTTGCAATAGGGGTTAATCATAAGTGGGATGCTTGTCCAAGAAAGGGCAGTACCCAAGCATCGGTCCACCCACATATCAAATTATCAAAGTAATGAACGCGAATCATATGAGTGTGATGAAAACTAGCTTGACGATAATTCCCATGTGTCCTTGGGAGCGCTTTTCTCATTATAAGAACTTGTCCAGGCTTGTCCTTTGCTTCAAAAAGGATTGAGCCACCTTGCTGCACCTTATTTACTTTTATTGCTTGTTACCTGTTACAAATTATCTTATCACAAAACTATCTGTTACCTACACTTTGAGTGCTTGCAGAGAATACCTTACTGAAAGCCGCTTGTCATTTCCTTCTGCTCCTTGTTGGGTTCGACAATCTTACTTATCGTAAGGACTACGATAGATTCCCTACACTTATGAGTTATCAAGACTATTTTTTGGCGCCGTTGCCGGGGAGTGAAGCACCTTTGGTAAGTGGAACTTGGTAAGGAAACATTTATATAGTGTGCTGAAATTTACTGTCACTTGTTACTATGGAAACTAATCCTTTGAGGGGCTTGTTCAGGGTATCTTCACCCAGACCAGTAGAGCCAAGAGTTGCTCCTCAACCTACTGAACCTACTGAAAATGTTTACTTTGAAATTCCTTCGGGTATGGTAGAGAAACTGCTAGCCAATCCCTTTGCAGGAGATGGAATATTGCATCCCGATTTACACCTTATCTATGTGGATGAAGTTTGTGGGTCATCATCGTCTCCTACTAGATTGATACCTTGGTTCTCAAAACTAAGGGAAATACTTATGCTACTTTGCTGCATCACCCTTTCCTCTTCAATGGAAAACCAACGCAAGCTCAAGAGATAGCAAGAAGGATTTCTGGTGCCGTTGCCAGGGAGATCTACGCCTAGTCAGGCCATACCAAGTACCCATCATAAACTCTTCTCCCTTGAATTTCATTATTTGCCATTAGCCTCTCATTTTCCTCTCCCCCACTTCTAAAACGATTTTCAAAATCCTTTGCCTTTTCTTTGCCCCTTTTCTGTTCACCTCTTTTCGCTTGCTTCTTGTGTGCTTGTGTGTTGGATTGATTGCTTGTCACGATGGCTCAAGATAATACTAAATTGTGTGACTTTTCCAATACCAACAACAATAGTTTTATTAGCACTCCAATTGCTCCTACTACCAATGCTGAATCTTGTGAAATTAATGTTGCTTTATTGAATCTTGTTATGAAAGATCAATTTTCTGGCCTTCCTAGTGAAGATGCCACAACCCATCTAAACAACTTAGTTGATTTGTGTGATATGCAAAAGAAGAAAGATGTGGATAATGATATTGTTAAATTGAAGCTATTTCCGTTTTCGCTTAGAGATCGTGCTAAAACTTGGTTCTCATCTTTGCCTAAAAAAGTATTGATTCATGGAATAAGTGCAAAGACGCTTTTATCTCTAAGTATTTTCCTCCCGCTAAGATCATCTTCCTTAGGAACGATATTATGAATTTTAAGCAACTTAATCATGAGCATGTTGCACAAGCTTGGAAAAGGATGAAATTAATGATACGTGATTGCCCTACACATGGTTTGAATTTGTAGATGATTATACAAAATCTTATGCCGGATTGAATTTTGCTTCTAGAAATCTTTTAGATTCGGCCGCGGGAGGCACTTTTATGGAAATCACTTTAGGAGAAGCTACTAAACTCCTAGATAATATTATGGTTAATTATTCTCAATGGCACGCCAAAAGATCTACTAGTAAAAAAAGTTCATGCGATTGAAGAAATTAATGTTTTGAGTGGAAAGATGGATGAACTTATGAAATCGTTTGCTAATAAAAGTGTTTCTTCTGATCCTAATGATATGCCTATGTCCACTTTGATTGATAACAATAATGAATCTATGGATGTGAATTTTGTTGGTAGGAACAATTTTGGTAACAATGCGTATAGAGGAAATTTTAATCCTAGGCCGTTTCCTGGTAATTCCTCTAATAGTTATGGTAATTCCTACAACAACTCTTATGGAAATTTTAATAAGATGCCCTCTGATTTTGAGAATAGTGTTAAAGAATTTATGAGTTCGCAAAAGAATTTCAAAGCTTTGATTGAAGAAAAATTGCTTAAGATTGATGAGTTGGCTAGGAACGTGGATAGAATTTCTCTTGATGTTGATTCTTTGAAACTTAGATCTATTCCACCTAAGCATGATATCAATGAGTCTCTCGAAGCCATGAGAATTTCCATTGATGAGTGCAAAGAAAGAACCGCTAGGATGCGTGCTAAAAAGATTGGTTTGTGAAAGCGTGTTCTTCTAGTTTTCATGATAATAATGATGAAGATCTAAAAGTGATTGATGTGACTCCTATTAAATCTTTGTTTTCCAATATGAATCTTTATAAAGATGGTACAAAGATGAGTCAACTTTAGTTAAAAGGCGTCCCAATGATTCGGAGTTTTTAGATCTAGATGGAAAAATTGATAAAAGTGGGATTGAAGAGGTCAAGACTTTAAATAGCAATGAACCCACTATTTTGGATTTCAAGGAATTTAATTATGATAGTTTCTTTTTGATAGATTGTATTTCCTTGTTGCAATCCGTGTTAAATTCTCCTCATGCTTATAATTAAAATTAAGCTTTTACTAAACATATCATTGATGCTTTGATGCAATCTTATGAAGAAAAGCTTGAACTAGAAGTTTCTATCCCTAGAAAACTTTATGATGAGTGGGAACCTACTATTCAAATTAAGATTAAAGATTATGAATGTTATGCTTTGTGTGATTTGGGTGCTAGTGTTTCCACGGTTCCAAAAACTTTATGTGATGTGCTAGGTTTCCGTGAATTTGATGATTGCTCTTTAAATTTGCATCTTGCAGTTTCCACCACTAAGAATCCTATGGGAAGGATTAATGATGTTCTTATTGTTGCAAATAGGAATTATGTGCCCGTAGATTTCATTGTTCTTGATCTAGATTACAATTCTACATGTCCTATTATTCTTGGTAGACCTTTCTTTAGAACGATTGATGCAATTATTGATATGAAAGAAGGAAACATTAGATTCCAATTTCCGTTAAGGAAGGGCATGCAACACTTTCCTAGGAAGAAAACAAAATTGCCTTATGAATCTATTATCAGAGCCACTTATGTATTGCATACCAAAGATGGCAATACCTAGATCTATTCTTGTTTTTATGCCTACCTATGGGCGTTAAACGATAGCGCTTGTTGGGAGGCAACCCAATTTTATTTTTGTTCTTTGCTTTTTGCTCCTATTACGTAATAAATCATTCATCTAGATTCTGTTTAGATGTGGTTTTATGTTTTAATTAGTGTTTGTGCGAAGTAGAACCTTTGGGAAGACTTGGGTGAAGTCTTTGCGATCTTGCTGTAAAAACAGAAACTTTTGGGCTCACGAGAATACTTGTCATTTTTTACAGTTTTTCTCACGTCCAACAATTTATTTCAGAAGTTTTAGAGTTACAACTATTCGAAAGTTACAGATTGCTACAGACTGTTCTATTTTTGACAGATTCTGTTTTTTGTGTGTTGTTTGCTTATTTTGATGAATCTATGACTAGTATCGAGGGGTATGAACCATAGAGAAGTTGGAATACAGTAGGTTTAACACCAATATAAATAAATAATGAGTTCATTACAGTACCTTAAAGTGCTGGTTTATTTTCTTATACTAACGGAGCTCATGAGATTTTCTGTTGAAGTTTTGTGTTGTGAAGTTTTCAAGTTTTGGGTAAAGATTTGATGGATTTTGGAATTAGGAGTTGCAAGAGCCTAAGATTGGGGATGCCAAAGGCACCCCAAGGTAAAATTCAAGGACAAACAAAATCCTAAGCTTGGCGATGCCCCGGAAGGCATCCCCTCATTTGTCTTCGTCTATCGGTAACTTTACTTGAGGCTATATTTTTATTCACCACATGATATGTGTTTTGCTTGGAGCATCTTGTATGATTTGAGTCTTTGATTTTTAGTTTACCACAATCATCCTTTCTGTACACACCTTTTGGGAGAGACACGCATAAATCAGAATTTATTAGAATACTCTATGTGCTTCACTTATATCTTTTGAGCTAGACAATATTGCTCTAGTGCTTCGCTTATATCTTTTCAGAGCACGGTGGTGGTTTTATTTTATAGAAATTGTTGATCTCTCATACTTCATTTATATTATTTTGAGAGTCATTTAGAATAGCACGGTAATTTGCTTTGGTTATAAAATTAGTCCTAATATGATGGGCATCTAAGATGTGTATAATAAAAACTTTCATATAAAGTGCATTGAATACTATGAGAAGTTTGATTCTTTATGATTGTTTTGAGATATGAAGATGGTGATATTAGAGTCATGCTAGTAGAGTAGTTGTGAATTCGAGAGATACTTGTGTTAAAGTTTGTGATTCCCGTAGCATGCACGTATGGTGAACCGTTATGTGATGAAGTTGGAGCATGATTTATTTATTGATTGTCTTCCTTATGAGTGGCGGTCGGGGACGAGCAATGGTCTTTTCCTACCAATCTACCCCCCTAGGAGCATGCGCGTAGTACTTCATTTTGATAACTAATAGATTTTTGCAATAAGTATGTGAGTTCTTTACGACTAATGTTGAGTCCATGGATTATACGCACTCTCACCCTTCCACCATTGCTAGCCTCTCTAGTACCGCGCAACTTTTGCCGGCACCGTACACCCACCGTATACCTTCCTCAAAACAGCCACCATACCTACCTATTATGGCATTTCCATAGCCATTCCGAGATATATTGCCATGCAACTTTCCACCGTTCCATTTATTATGACACGCTCCATCATTATCATATTGCTTTGCATGATTATGTAGTTGACATCGTATTTGTGGCAAAGCCACCGTTCATAATTTTTTCATACATGTCACTCTTGAATCATTGCACATCCCGGTACAACGCCGGAGGCATTCACATAGAGTCATACTTTGTTGTAAGTATCGAGTTATAATTCTTGAGTTGTAAGTAAATAAAAGTGTGATGGTTTTCATTATTGAGCATTGTCCTAGTGAGGAAAGGATGATGGAGACTATGATTCCCCCACAAGTCGGGATGAGACTCCGGACTAAATAAAAAAAAGAGGCCATAAAAAAGAGAAAAGGCCCAAATAAAAAAATGAGAGAAAAAGAGAGAAGGGGCAATGCTACTATCCTTTTTACACACTTGTGCTTCAAAGTAGTACCATGATATTCATGATAGAGAGTCTCCTATATTGTCACTTTCATATACTAGTGGTAATTTTTCATTATAGAACTTGGCTTTTATATTCCAATGATGGGCTTCCTCAAAGTGCCCTAGGTCTTCATGAGCAAGCAAGTTGGATGCACACCCACTTAGTTTCTTTTTGAGCTTTCATACACTTATAGCTCTAGTGCATCCGTTGCATGGCAATCCCTACTCACTCACATTGATATCTATTGATGGGCATCTCCATAGCCCGTTGATATGCCTAGTTGATGTGAGACTATCTTCTCCCTTTTTGTCTTCTCCACAACCACCATTCTATTCCACCTATAGTGCTATGTCCATGGCTCACGCTCATGTATCGCGTGAAGATTTAAAAAGTTTGAGAACATCAAAAGTATGAAACAATTGCTTGGCTTGTCATTAGGGTTGTGCATGATTAAATACTTTGTGTGATGAAGATAGAGCATAACCAGACTATATGATTTTGTAGGGATAGCTTTCTTTGGCCATGTTATTTTGAGAAGACATGATTGCTTTGTTGGTATGCTTGAAGTATTATTGTTTTTATGTCAATATTAAACTTTTGTCTTGAATCTTTCGGATCTGAATATTCATGCCACAATAAAGAAAATTACATTGATAAATATGTTAGGTAGCATTCCACATCAAAAATTCTGTTTTTATCATTTACCTACTCGAGGACGAGCAAGAATTAAGCTTGGGGATGCTTGATACGTCTCCAACGTATCTATAATTTTTTTATTGTTCCATGCTATTATATTATCTGTTTTGGATGTTTAATGGGCTTTAATATGCTCTTTTATATTATCTTTGGGACTGACCTATTAACCGAGGCCCAGTGTTAGTTTTTTTGCCTATTTTAGAGTTTTGCAGAGAAGGAATACAAAACGGAGTCCAAACGGAATGAAACCTTCGTGATGATCTTTCTTGGACCGAAAGCAAACCAGAAGACTTGGAGATGAAGTCGGAGACGTAAGGAGGAGGCCACGAGGCAGGAGGGCGCGCCCAGGGGGTACGCGCGCCCCCACCCTCGTGGGCCCCTCGTAGCTCCACCGACCTAGTTCTTTCGCCTATATATAATTTTATACCCTAAAAACACTAGGGGGAGCCACGAAACCACTTTTCCACTGCCACAACCTTCCGTACCCGTGAGATCCCATCTTGGGGCCTTTTCCAGCGATCTTCCAGAGGGGAAATCGATCACGGGGGGCTTCTACATCAACAGCATTGCCTCTCCGATGAAGCGTGAGTAGTTTACCACAGACCTTCGGGTCCATAGTTATTAGCTAGATGGATTCTTCTCTTTCTTTGATTCTCAATACAAGGTTCTCCTCGATGTTCTTGGAGATCTATTCGATGTAATATTCTTTTGCGGTGTTTTTGCCGAGATTTGATGAATTGTGGATTTATGAACAAGATTATCTATGAATATTATTTGGTTCTTCTTTGAATTCTTATATGCATGGTTTGATATCTTTGCAAGTCTCTTAGAATTATCGGTTTAGTTTGGCCTACTAGATTGATCTTCCTTGCCATGGGAGAAGTGCTTAGCTTTGGGTTCAATCTTGCGATGTCCTTTCCCAGTGACAGTAGGGGCAGCAAGGCACGTATTGTATTGTTGTCATCGAGGATAAAAAGATGGGGTTTATACCATATTGCTTGGGTTTATCTCTCTACATCATGTCATCTTGCTTAATGCATTACTCCGTTCTTATGAACTTAATACTCTAGATGCATGTTGGATAGCGGTCGATGTGTGGAGTAATAGTTGTAGATGCAGGCAGGAGTCGGTTTACTTGACACGGACGTGATGCCTATGTTCATGGTCATTTCCTTAGATGTCATCATAATTATGCACTTTTCTATCAATTGCTAGGCAGTAATTTGTTCGCCCACCGTAATACATGCTATCTCGAGAGAAGCCACTAGTGAAACCTATGGCCCCCGGGTCTCTTTTCCATTATATTAAGTCTCTTTTCCATATTGTTGAATCTCGTTTACTATTTTGCAATCTTTACTTTCCAATCTATACAACAAAAATACCAAAAATATTTACTTTACTATCTCTATTAGATTTCACTTTTGCGAGTGACCGTGAAGGGATTGACAGCCCCTTTATTGCGTTGGTTGCAAGTTCTTGATTGTTTGAGAAGGTATTCAGTGACTTGTGCGTCGTCTCCTACTGGATTGATACCTTGGTTCTCAAAACTGAGGGAAATACTTACGCTACTTTACTGCATCACCCTTTCCTCTTCAAGGTAAAACCAACGCAAGCTCAAGAGGTAGCAGTAGGTTAGAGGAGAAGAGAGCCTAAAGGGGGTTCTAAATGGGATATAATTCATAAGCATGGGATTTTGAGTCCTTTTTAGGGTGAGGAAGAGGAAGAAGGGAAACTCCCTCCCCTAATATTGTGTGGGTTCCCTATTGCGGGACCGGTCTTAAAAGTGTAAGATCTGGCCTAAGAGAACTGTGGTGTAAATCCATGTTGTGATGAAGCTACATTACTAGCTAGATGCATTAGCAATAAAGTTATTTCAAATCCTTGGAACATATATTAGAACATCATATATATTGGATTTGGCTGAGCAAATAGTGCACACAACTAGCATGGGGGGGGGTAAAAAATCAACCCCAAAAGGTATGAGGAGTGTATTGTCGAGTGAGGCATGTAACAATCGGCAAAGAACGAAAGAACGGTGAGAATGAAGGAGTTCAACAATCTGCCAAACCAAGTTGCGTTGACACCAAGGAAGTGTGATATGGTATTGCACCACTAGCAAACACAAGATAAAGATAGCAATGGTGCAATGTAACATTCCTAATAATCCAAATATTGTCATGTTTGCTTTTATGTAATAAATAGGTTTGCACTTCATGTCGTCATATATGTCATAACCTGCTAAATAAAATGTGACATTTAAAAATATGAATAAAATTGGTATTATTTCAAAGCCCCAAACTATTTGATATCTTGACTCCAATTCAAATCCATGTTGCAAAGCATTTGAATCTTTTCAAACTCAAATAGTTACATCAGATCTATCTCTTTGCACATGGCTATGTTATCTCACTCCTAGCCTCCACAAACATTCCCATAAATTTTGGACACTTTCAACTTCTACTTCGTTCAAACTCATTTGAACTAAATTCAAATTACTTTGAGTTCAAATATTCTAAACATTTGTGGAACCAAGTATATATCTTGGAGTCTAGGAACATTGGTCCATGAAGAAAATTTATTCTCTGAACCCTCCTTTCGCTTTCCCATTTTTTGTCTAATTAAATGAAAAATGGAAAGGCAGAAGAGAAAGAAAAGAGTAAACAAGCCAACTTACCTCCTCCTTACCGTTCTTACTACGCCAGCCCATCCCTAACCTTGGAGTCTAGGAATAGGATGGCTTCTAGAATAGGGACTATTAATGGTAAAGATCTTTCATTCGAAACTGCCTGGCTCAACCAGTCATGGGTCACATCAGTTGGTGTCTTCGAGCAAGAGTTGTCGTGTTGTCTTGGAACTTCCGGTACCAGCTCATAAAAGGGTGCCTGTAATGGCATATTCCAGTTGGGAACAACTTGCGCATGGAACCTATAATGGGTATGTTGGTGCACCCCTGTAGGTTTAAATATTTTTGAAAGTCGTGTCCTTGGTTATGGACAACCACGAACTTGGTAACATTTAGTAAAAACAACTTCAACCTAATAAATAAAACTTGCTAACGAGTGATTTCCTTGACTATTTCTTCTTCATGGGAAGTGCGAGGGGGGAGGACAAGGTAGTGCTATGTTTGCTTAGGCAGGTGAGTATGATGACTAATTCACAGGTCACCTTGCTTTGGATTATGCTTTTCACCTTATATATGTTTAGATGTAAGTTTTAGTTATTTCTTAGTGCTTGCAGCTTCACCATTTCACCATTCCACTATTTAGTTAGTGCTAGCACCCCAGGTAATGGGACTTGGTGAGTACTTTGTACTCACCCTTGCCACAACAACAACAACAACTTGTAGAGTTCTTCAACTGGGATGCGGAGAGAGGTCGCTATTATGTTGACTTCAATGGCGATGACGAGTAGAATAGTGAATCCCGACCAGCAGCCTACAACCAAGGGTAGGATTTGCTTGCTTTATGTTTCCGCCTCTTAGGAAATCATAGATTTTGTTTGTACCTAGACTATTGATTACTTCTGTGTGTTAGTGTAATATTGGTCCAAGTAGTCTCTTAGTGTAATAAATTTGGATCTTATCACTTGTATGCCCTATTCATGTAATATTATGTTGAACCTTTCATAGTGGAAATATTGTCATATTTATTTCTTAAAGTCGACGACATATGTCTGTGTATATGACATATGACTGTGCATATGATACGAAGTCATATGTCATGATGGTTGGGGAAATGTTTTCAGCCTCCCACTTCATTCCATCGTCGTTGTACCCCACTAACCTCTCTCTACTGTCATCGCCGCCCCATCCATCGCCTCTCAAAATCATGGCCCTAACCCCGCCTCCCTCGCCATGCCCCTCCTCTCCGCTCCATCAGCACACTACCCCATATGCCTTGCCAACGACAATGTGTGGGGCCACGGCGACGGCGACAATATATGCACCATGACATCAATGTGCGACGGCGGAGGCAGCGACATGTTCGAGTTCCTATAAGAGGACCGGCAGCCACGGGGCCCTCCGCCGCCGACTTGTTCCAGAATAGGACCTTGTCGCTAGGCGATGCGTAGGGGTGGGCCATGACGCAGCTGCTCGGGTTGGTCACGGCGGCACGGCTTGTGCTCTTCAGGCTTGCTATTGCGGCGCGACCCAGTGAGAATGCAACTGGAAGGGGCCTTCGGGGTTAGGGGTGTGGGGCGCGACGCGGGTTGGGTCGAGGCCGCATGGAAGGGACCAGTGGCGGCGTTGGAGGCGAATGCCTTCAGGAGATGCCGGAGGCCGCCGGATCCGGGCTCGCACACGTCAGGGGCGGCGGCCAGAGTGGCGCATCATGGTCGAGGCGTAGCGGCGAGGTAGGAGGTGCATCGGCCGGGGCGCAACGGCATGGAGGAAGGCGCCTGTGATGAGTAGGTTCAAGTTGTATTCATTTTTCCTATACTTTTCATGCATTTTCCTGAAATTTGTGATTCTTATATACGAAATGCTTGAAAATTTTGTATTCATTACCTGATACTTCTTATGCCCTTTTCAATTCACTATATGGCCACTCAAAATTTATGTGCATCTTATGTACATAGAAACATAGCAAGTTTTGAAAAATATTTCTAGTGGTCGCATGAAAAATTCAAAACTTTCTTATTTTTTCCAAGACATAGCAAATTTTAGAAATTTTGCAATGCTCACATGTTTAGATTTTTTTTCTAGTGTATTTTTTTAAATCATTGTAATTCTTCAAAAAAAATCTACTGATCTCATGGAAAAATTAGATAAGTCATGCAAAATTTATAAATTTTTGTATTGTTCAGGTGGCAAGTTTAGATGAAGTTCTTTATGTACACATGGCAAGTTTTTTAAAAACTTCAAAAACACGACAATTTAAGAAACAAAAAAATGTACTCCTCACATGGAAATTTTTCGTACATGTTTTGTCCATAACATTTCGAGTTTTTTTTTCTATTGCAAGTTAAAAGTTACTTGGCAAGTTTTATAAAAAAAAATGTTTTCTAAAACACGCAAATCCTTTAGTTAAATAGTATGCTGATTTTCTATATTTTCCATGGTTTAGAGATTACAGTTCGTAATTTTTGACATGTGATGATTGCAAATTTTCCCAATTTTTTCCATATAACATGGCAAATTATTTTTTTGCCAAACAATTTTGCCATGTTGCCTTACATATGAAAATTCATACTTTTGCCATTTGAATATTTACAAACATATTTCTATTTTTTTCTAACTACCAACTTCCCACAAGTACAATATTTTTTCCAAGTTTGACATGATCTATAAGAAAATTTTGTCTCAAACTTTCCATGCATCATGACATTTTTGTTTCTGTATGTTTTATTGTACCGTAGCATTGCATTTTTTTCCTGCGTATGCATTTTTTATTTTTTGACCATGGAAAATTTATTGAACGTATCTGGTAAATTATTTTTTGTATACTATCAGATTTATTGCCATGGTAAATTTCTGCCTTCTCACAAGTACAATCCTTTTTTGCAACGCAGGATTTGCCATGTGAACACTGCATGGATTTTATAGGAACCGGTTTTTTTTTCTTAGTCTGCCATGTTGAACACCCTGATTTTGGCCAGCTTGGCGTCGCACTGGAACCCCGCTGCAACGACGCGAACATACGATAGAATGCTTTTGGCTCGCTCGCTGGACGCGGCCAGCGCACGGGGTGTGTGGCTGGGAGCTGACGTACGCGCTTTGATGCGCGTCCTAAATCATTAGCGAAAACTCTGCGCGTACGTGGAATTATTCATACTATATAACTTTCGCCGTGTTGAAAATTGTAGCCGAATGCGTGTCGGGGACGTACTAGGGGTAAGGAAGGTAGTAAAACAAGGACCAGGAGGAACCTGGCTGTTGGAAGCTCTCAAAAATGAAATAAAAAGACTTGCTGTTGGAGGTGGGCGTAGGAATGTAGTATGTGTCGCCTTGCGGCATCCAAGAAAAACACTCGAAGTGAGTGGGCAAGTGACTGCGTACTCACTGGGCATTGACTTCCCGACCCCTTTCTCTTCTCGTGTGCAAGAAAGCTAAGGCCATTAGTAGCAGCTGATAGCTGATTGAATCAACGACACATCACGATCGAGCTCAAGGGCACACCATGGGACATGCTTTGTTTAGATCACTCTTACAGCAATCTTGCTGTTTCCTGTCAATTCAGCAGGCAGAAAAGCAGAGTGCATCTGAATTCGCTAGCGC
Source organism: Triticum dicoccoides (assembly GCF_002162155.2). Taxonomy (NCBI): domain Eukaryota; kingdom Viridiplantae; phylum Streptophyta; class Magnoliopsida; order Poales; family Poaceae; genus Triticum; species Triticum dicoccoides. The sequence goes on from NC_041387.1 coordinate 473,531,959, forward strand.
CATTAAATGAGCATACTCTAAATGACAGTATAATCACCTACTCTAGATTGGATCCAAGAAAGTGCTAAATGGGAGCATATCGGCACCACCGCATTGCACTAAAAATGTCAGTATGTCACACTAGCACGTATGGGAGACGTACTTGAGCAAGCAACCCAATTTTTCAGCATGTCTATGTCATATACTAGCGATTTATTAGATCAAAGCTTCTTTATCAGAAAAGGTTAAGCTACGAAGGGAGTATGAAAGTGAGAATGTTTTAACTATTTTCGATGAGTTCTACCAATGAAAACTTTGCATTCAATGGGCAAGTGACGAGCAAAAATATTAAGGTGACCATTTTTTTTTGAAAGAAAAGGTGGCAAAGTGCCAACCTTATATTTCAAAACAGGCAAGGCCTGATGAAGTGACAAATACAAGGCATGACTTGGCCATTGCACGAAGGTGCAAAGCGCAAGTATAGCAACAAGGAGCCAAGAAAAAAAAAGGAGAGAGGGGGGGGGGGGTTATATTACATCCCATCTAAAGTGTATTTAGCTGGTAATTTTCTGGCACCAGATTTGTATATCGTCCTTGACAGCTTGGGTACGGGCTCTGTTGCTCCACAGATTTAGCATATTTGCTGCGTAGAAATGAAGGTAAGCCTCAGTCCAAACCTTGTTGTTGAAAACCCGGTCATTTCTAGCATGCCATAGAGTGAGTGCACAGGCTGCAAAGGCCACGTTCCATTGTCGGTTGAAACTTAGCTGGTGCTGTGCCTGTTGGACAAAGACTAGAATGTTAGGCGCTGAGCAAGCCAAGGAACCCAGTGCCAGTTTACACCAAAGAACATAAGCCTGGACACAACGCAGCAGCAGATGATCAACGGATTCCACCGCGGGACAGGTATCACAGTGTGCAAAAGGTGCAACGGCTGACCATCCCTTCTTTACCATGTTGTCCTTGGTGTTGAGACGTCCTTTAAAAGCAAGCCAGAGGAAAATTCTATGCTTAAGGGGAACCAACAAAACCCAGACCCATGAGCTGAAAGTCGCGGAAACTCCCCTGAAGGTAAGCAGACTGTAGTAATGTGTCGTGCTGAGTTGTCCAGTGCCAGAGACAGGGATGCGTTTGTCTTCATTACCTGGATTAGGGGCAATATCAGACAGCAGATCATGCAAGGCTGTAAGCTCGGTCGTTGCCGTCTGGGAGAGATTAGGATGTAGTTGAATAGCCCAAGATCCATTGACATACTGTGAAAGCACTGAGCAAGCTGGTTGGGATGCGAAGGAAAACAAGTTGGGGTATAGTAGACAGAGACGACCGGCGTCCAGCCATTGATCCGTCCAGAAGGAGACCAGAGTACCAGACCCCAAGACACATCTTGAGGAGTTAACAACCAAAGGGATGAGATCCTTCAAACCTTTCCAGATGGATGTATCTCTGCTTCGGGCGCCATGGGGGATAGCAGGCTGACAGTAGTGTGTGGCGAATCATTTGTAGCAGGGTATGTCAGAGCTCTGTATGATCTTAGAAACGAACTTGCACATCAAAGCTTGATTATGAGCTTGCAGCTGCCGAACACCTAAGCCTCCATTGATACGAGGTAGAAAGACAGTGTCCCAAGCTACCAGGCAGTGGCCACCCTTAACTTTGTTTTTACCTTGCCAGAGAAAAGCGCGCAACAGCCCCTCCAACTTTCCAATGGATTCCATGGGCCATGAAAAGCAAGCCATGAAATAACTTGGAATGCCCGCCAGTACTGAGTTAATTAGAGTTAGCCGCCCACCTAGAGATAGGTAAGTGGCCAACCATCCAGAGAGCCAACGATCAACCTTGTGAATGACAGGCAACAACATACCATGAGTAACTTTGTGCAAGGACAGGGGCAGACCCAAGTACGTGCACGGAAAGGCGGAGACCGGGCAGCCAAGAATCTGTGCAATAGCAGAGGCAGTGTTTGTGTCCATAGCAACAGGTACTAGAGTGCTTTTGTGGAAGTTTATAGTGAGCCCAGAAAAACCAGAGAAAGTTGTGAGGACTGACTTAACAACTTCAGCTTGATGCGTGCTGCCGTGGAAAAGGATGAGCGTGTCATCTGCGTACTATAGAACTGGGAAGAAGTTGTCTGAACCTCTGGCAGCACATCCTCTGTAGCACATCAGCGACAAGGATGAAAAGGTAGGGGGGTAGAGAATCCCCTTGTCGAAAACCTTTCTTTGCCGTGATGGGAGGGCCCAGCTCCCCATTTAGCAGAATTCTAGAACTGCCAGTGGACAAGAGGACATGAATCCAGTTTTGCCACATACGTGGGAAGCCCCTGGCGTCAAGTATCTTGCAGAGGCAGCACCAACTCACGTTGTCAAAGGCCTTATGAAAATCTAGCTTCAAAGCAATGACTGGCATTTTTCTTTTATGAGCATACTGTATCATTTCTGTAGCTAAGGCAAAGTTCTCAACGATTGATCTGCCCCGTAGGAAACCGGACTGAAGCGTGTGGATCAAGTGAGGGATCCGAACTTTGAGCCGGCTAGCCAGAACCTTCGATGCCAACTTAGGTAAGCTATGCCCGAGAGAGATCGGCCTGAAATCACGTATCTCCAGCGGTGTATCTTTCTTTGGCAGCAGTGTGATGAAAGCAGAGTTGACGCCCGAGAGGTTCACTTCACTCTTATGGAAAGCAGTAAAGAACCTTAGCAAGTCATCCTTGATCAGCAGCTTGAAGGTCTTGCAGAACTCGCTAGTAAAGCCATCAGGACCCGGACTCCGGTTATTAGGCGAGCAGTTGATAGCTTGCACGATCTCAGCCCATGAGAACTCCGCTGTGAGCTCTGAAAGGTCGAGCGGAGTATATAAAGAGGCAACATCAACAGCATCCGTCGAGACTGCAGGCTGTCCCAGGATCTCCCTGAAATAGTCTGTAGCCAAACGCAGCTTCTGTGAAGTATCAAAAAATTCCACTCCTTCCTGAACCAACACTCTGATCTTGTTGCATCGAGCTTGTTGATTGGTTGCCGCGTGAAAGAACTGGTTGTTTTCGTCCCCGGACACACACCAGCGTAACTTGGCCCTACAACGCCAAGCAGCAGTTTGCCATAGGATCAGGTGCTCGGCCTTGGCAGCCGCAGAGACCCTGAGCACAGCTTCAATAGGAGAGAGTGGCCTCAGCTCTTCAACAGCATTCAGATAAGCCACCACATGCTTATTATTGTCCACAAGGATCCATAGACTGGGCTTAGAACGGCACCACTGCCGCAGGGCAGCACGTACATGTCTCATTTTGAAACTGATCAAGGAGGCAGCAGAACTGATCTCTCTAGTGCCACGGGACCAAGCCAGGGAGATGATGTTGCGGGGCTCCTCTGATTCCAGCCAGTGATTTTCCATACGAAACAACTTACTCCTTGGCATGCTTGTGGAGAAAGAAAGGAGTAGGGGCGCGTGATCAGATGTCGTTGTTGGAACGCATGATACAGTTGATTGCAGAAAGCTTAAATTCCAAGCTGCATTTACAAGCACCCGATCCAAACGGACAAGAGTAGGCTGCTCTCTCTTGTTAGACCAAGTGAAGAGTCTATTATCAATCTGAACATCGTCCAAAGCATGGTCCCTGATCCAAGAATTAAAAGCTTCCATCAAACTCCAGTTGATTTGGCCACGAGACTTCTCATGTGCAAATCTGTACATGTTGAAATCACCCAACACCACCCAGGGCATGTCAGGTGAACTGGCAACACTGCTAATCGCCTCAAAGAAACTTGATCTCTCATTTTGCAGATAAGGTGCATAAACAGCAGTGAGGCAGATCGTGTTGTTTGTTGATGTAGAAACCAGCTTCAGAGTTATATGAAACCTGTGCAGCGCAACCACTTGACCGAGAAACACTGCAGGGTCCCAAGCAACCAGGATACCTCCGGCCACGCCATCAGACGGAGTAACAGCATGCTCCTTGAGATTTGTGGGCAGGAAGGCTCGTAACTTGAAGGTGGAAATGGATGACAGCTTTGTTTCCTGCAAACACACAACACTAGGGCAGCAGGAGGTTATTGTATCACGAACCAACAAGCACTTGTCGTCCTCGCCGAGTCCACGGACATTCCAGTTCAGAAACTTCATAGTGCAGTAATGAACACACAGCCCAACGTGAGGAAGAACAAGAGCAAATGCATTATGATCATGAAGAGAAAAACAGAGCATACTCCTAGGATAGATAACTTGGAGGAGCAGCATACAGACGCAGGACCAACTGACCAAAGCAAGCTACAGACCCTGAAGAAAGGTAAATCCAAACTAAACGGAGGCCCTAGAGACATAAGAAACAAAGGGGGACTACAAAGCATCAAGCAAAACATAAGACTGGGAACAACAACTGAAGGCAACATTGCCTGAACGCCTGGAACAGAGGCTCTCAACCTAAACATTGGAGGAACTGTAGACACACGCAGGAGAAGCAGGAGCAGCACCAGCGGATGCAGAGGTGTCGTCTGACAAGACCGGAACGGCCTGGATCTTGGCTTGCTCCAGGATGGCGGAGGCATTGAGGTCGCAACACTGTGCAATCTTCTTCAGCTTGCCGCGAGTCATGGGAGACGGTGTGTTCAGCAGAGGCAGCTCAAGCAAGCTGGCTACTACCGCAGTCTTCGACTTCTTGTGACGACGAGAGGAACCAGGCCATCGTGACGGCCCAGAGCTAGAGTCGGATCCAGCCGCCACAACCTTCCTCTTAGCCGCATGCTCGACAGAGCCGAGGAGCACGCCGTCGTAAGCACGGCTGATGCGCGGGCTACGTTGGCGCGAAGCAGTGAGTATTGGCGGAAGCTCCTCCTCCGCGGCCTGTTGATCGAAGGCATGCCCAGTACCCTCTCCGTGGCACCCTTGTTCGCCTGATTCCAGAGGCTGGATCTCGACCGCCTTGTTTAGGTCGAGATCGACCGGGACGGCCGTGAGCACTGGCCCCGCACCCTGGAGAGGAGCAGGGAAGAGTGGGAGCAGAGGCTTGGCCAGGAGATCTTTGGCGCTCGGCTCGCAAGGCGGCCCGCGGCAACTGCAGAATATGGTGGCGACCTGGGGCGGAAGCGTGGCGCAAGCTCCGTGCTGCAGATCGGTGGAGAGAACTGGAGATGGTTGACCACACGACAAGACCCCAGGCTCCGGCCGAGGGATGCGATGAAAAGGCCTGGAGCATATAGGTCGGGCCACAAGGATCTGGTGGGCCCGATAGTGCTGCTGGGCCGGGAACTGGACATCCGTCAGGGGCCCGTCATCGGAAAGGACAAGCGCAGGCCCAACCGCAGGAAGCATCCCAACAGGCACTTTTGGTTTGGGTGGGTGTCTACATTCAATGGAGGGTAGCAGTGGAAGCGTGCGGGGACACGGCCCACCGGTCGGCAGCTTAGGTAGGAAGTTGAAAAAGAGGGAGCGAGAGTTTTCCCGCGCCAGAGCCCCCTTGTTGTAGTCGAAGCAAGGAAAGAAGCCATCATCGATCGATAGCAGGCGAACTGGGATAGAGCCCGAGGCGGTCCAACTATTGTTGAGCTCGAGCTTGAAGGAGAAGCACATGCCATCGGTATCGAAGGTGACCGAGACTCGCGGCCTGCGCACCTCAGCCGCCCATAGTGAGGAGTGGAGACATAGCCTTAGCTCATCCTTGTGCAAGATTTGAGCCTCAGACGGCAGGGAGAAAGCGGATCCTCTGATAAGCTTGGGCTTGGCCGCCAGCTTGAGCATGGCCAGAAAGTCAGCCGGCGCGGCCGTCTCCGGGAACAGGAAAGCACGAAAAGCGCAGTCAGCCATGCTCACTCCAGCGCTCGCGTGCCCGCGGCCCGTGGAGGACCCGTGGTGAGCACGCCCACGGCGAGGGGAGGGCGGAGCGGGGGCGTCGGCGCCTCCCTCCTCGAGGCGATCGGGCGGGCGCAGCGTGACCGTGGGAGCACCGAGGGAGCGAGCAACATCCCAAATCTCGTTGATGATAACATCAGCGTAGATACCGTTGCCGTCAACACGATGAAAGGTGGTGTGGTGGGGGATGTGGTGCAGAGCCTCAACTTTGACGAGGACGAAGATGCTGGAGAATTCGCTGCCGTGGAGGCACGCGTGCTCTAGGCGGAAGAGGCTGGCGAACCCGGCTACGCACGCCGCCACCGCCCGCTGATTCCACAACTCCAGAGGTAACTTCTCGAGCGAGAGGCTGACGACGTGGCATAAGCAAAGCGGAAAGCGTTATCACCTGCGTTGTGCGGGAGGATCCAGATGGTGCGGTCGCCCACCTCCAACGGGCTCGCACGCAGAGCAGCGGCCTGTTCGGACTCGCGCTGGAAAACAACGAAGGCCGTGCCCACAGCCGAGCCGGCAAAGCGAACCGCGATGATGCCGAGCCGGTGGCGAAGGACTCTACGGAGCCAAGGAAGGAAGGAGGCCTTTGGTGGAGAGATGGTGACAAGGCACACAAGGAAGTTTTGATCAGGTACGAGAGAGTAATGGACATCCAACGAGGAAGGGCGGCCGTGCACTACTGGTTCCATGGCGGGGGGAGGAGGGGAGGCTGAGCTCAGGGTTGGTGGAGAGATGGAGAGAGCAAGCGGAGAGGCTTGTGATGAAGCGAGCCGTTCATTGGGGGCTGCACTTATAGATGGGCAAGCACGCCAAAACTTAGGGCAAAGAGACCTATAACTACAGGCAGCGCGAGTGTGGCCAACGGAGCGGCATAGCCAGCATACCACAGGGTCCCTGCAATCCCGTCGCCAGTGCCTATAGGAAAGACATCGATAACAGCGGCTAGGCAGGTTTTTAGGCTTTCCAAACCACAGCCGTGGATACGGTGTGGCTCCCAAAGATTATAGACAGAAGAAGCAGCTAGGGAGGAGAGCAGCGCATCTCTGTAGGGTGTAGGTGTAGGAACTGGCGGCAGCGAAGGTAGAGTACGGGCAGCTGGAGCGTCGCCAACCTCAGCAGAAGAATCCGCGCGTGGACCAGCCAGCGGTTGGTCAGCAGAAGGCGGCAAAGGCGTGGAGTAAGGAGTAGGCTGGGATAAGCACGAAACTAATCGATTGCATGAAGCCTCAAATCCGCGTGTGACAGAGCGCTCGTCGTGCGAGCATATCGCAAAATCCCGGGAAATCGGGGCACGCGGGGTCGTGACAGTCAAAGCATTGCTAACAGACGATAGTTGCGCAGAGTGTGGAGGGCAAGGTCCAAGAATAGATGGCAAAAGGGAGTTAGCCTCCCACGTACGTCTACGTGCATGCACCCATGCAGCAGGCGACTCGCGACAGACGGAAGAAGCCATAGCAGGAAAGGACATGGCAACGGCGATAAAGCCTGACCGCCATGGATCACGGAGCACGATCTCCTTAGCAACACACTCATGAGCCACCTGAAAGCGAAAGGAGCCCTCCTGACACGGTTGGACTCGGAAGCCACTAGCACAGCCCCCGAACCAGGAAACCAGGAGGGAAGCAAACACATCAGGGGAGAAGACAACACCGTCGTTTAGGACGACGGCGAGAAGGCTGGCCGGCCGGCAACGGCCAGCGACGGCCAAAACAGTGCTGCAACCATACTTGGACAACATATCATCCTCAAACGAAGATCCATCCATGGAGCAAGCCAGGAACCCGGAGCACAGAAACCCTATCTAGACCTCACAGAGAAAGACGGCGCCCGAACGGCATGCATGCATCAAGGAAGGCTGTGGTCCAGAACAGGCACTACAGAGAACTGACCTTCAACCCGTGGAAGGCGTAGGGCGGCGAACGTTGATCCGGATCCAGACCTCAAGCTGCACGGCGGGGCTCGGGGGGTGGACGCCGAGCCCGGGTGGCGCACGGCGGAGAGTACGATGAGCCCACGCCTCCTAGCAGCTACGAAACATGGTGGACACCGTGGCCGGGTGGCACACGGCGGTGGGGACGGCCGGAAGGTGGACGCCGTGCCCGGAGCGGCGCGCGGCAGTGCGGCGAGCGCCAAGCTTGCTACCGAGCGCGTGCCATGAGGACCAAACGAAATTAAGGTGACCATTTGTGGAAGCAACTCACTCCATGACATTGCACATCCAACAATGATATGCAAAATGAATAGTGATGAGATAAGAACACGATAATTGTGTATGCGCCATCACATCCAGTTTTAGTTCTTGATAGAAAATTATTTAGCAATAGAACTATCGTATATACCAAGTTTTCCTTCGTTGATGCATAATTGCATTGCCGGTAATTAATCATAAAAGCATAATTGAGGAGATAGCACTGTCAAATTTTCTAACTTCGGTATTACTATTTCCTCTGTTGGATTATTAAACAAAATTTAGAGTCTCCTATCTTTAGCCATTATTTTATTAGCAAATATTTACATATATTTTGCGAATATTTAGATTGTACAAGCAAAATTTAATACTACTCCCTCCGACCCATATTAATTGGCACTGATGTTTTGTACTAAATCAACGATAATTATTATGGATCAAAGATGTACTAGAGTACGTTAATCCCAAATACATAGTCGAAACCATGCAATTAATAATTTCTAGATTTCACAACTAATTAATACAAAATATCCAGATTTTTAGGTATAAATTAAACATCAGATTTTTTTTATGAAAGATAGATTTATTATATGCATCTTATACATTTTTTATTAACTTGTACATACAAAAGGTACTCCCTCCGTTCCAAAATATAGCGCGTCCTCGGTTTCCGTGCTTCAACTTTGACCATTAATTTAATCAACAAGACCGACTGCGGCGGGCGAAAAAGTTATACCAATAAATTCGTATTCAAAAAAAGTTTTTAATTATATAATTTTTTATCCCGCCGCAGTCGGTCTCGTGGGTTAAATTTATGGTCAAAGTTAAACCTCGAAAAGCGTGGGCGCGCTATATTTTAGAACGGAGGGAGTATATGCTAAGATTGTATCTTGAAGATTGGTCATATCTAAACCATATTGATTTTTCGAACAGTGTGAGTATTACTTTATTCATCATGATTTTTTTATGATTTTTTTTTGAAAAGGAGGATCATCCCCGGCCTCTGCATCCGACGTATGCATGCGTCCATATTATTAAAAGGTGTCAACAAAATACAAAGTCTGCAATCTAGATGATTTTTTTAATGATGACTGTCAAAATCTAAAACGTAGAATCAACCTCAAGGGCTTTGTTAGGTCACTCTTACTCAAGAGTGATCTTAGATCACTCCAGGTAATCTCGCAGTTTCCTGTCAAATCAGCCAGTCAGAAAAGTTGGACTATGTGTACTCATTTAATGGCGTACATCCGAATTTGCTGGCACCATTAAATGAGCACACTCTAAATGACAGCATATCACCTGATTTGGATTCGAATAAAGCACTAAATGAGAGCATATCTGGCACCACATTGCAGATTGCAGTAACTGACAGTATGCCTGCATCACACTGTCGAGTAGGAAACGCAGTCGAGTAAGCAACCGCCGCGTCTGACCGTGACTTCGCCGGTGACCGGTCACGTGCCCGCCCGTCCTATAAACACAACCGTTCCATCAGAGTCGACCAGATCAAAGCCTTTTGTCAGTCGCTCGCTGTCACTCGACACCATGTGGAACAACGGGGCGATGAGCGGCCAAGTTTACCCACCGCCGCCGGCGGCGATGGCGCCGCAGCCGCAGCCGCACGGGCAGGTGGCGGCCAACAACTGGGCGGGCAACGACGCCAACACGCTGCTGGTGGTGGCGACGCTGATCACCACGCTCACGTACCAGCTCGGGTGCAGCGTCCCCGGCGGGTACTGGCAGGACACGCTGCCGGCGGACGGCAAGCAGAAGCCGCACGAGGCCGGTGACCCCATCATGCGCGACAAGCACCCGCAAAGGTACGCACAGGGTACATGCTCCTGGTTAGAAACTTAGATTCTGATCGAAAGCCCGGTGGTCATGCGGACGTTCCTTGACTGATGGCATGCATGCGTGCAGGTATTGGGTGTTCATGGCGGCGAGCTGGATGGGGTTCCTGGCGTCCATGATGATGACGCTGAGCCTGCTGGTACGCCTGCCGGTGGACTCGCGGCAGGTCCGGTGGTCCTTCGCCGTCGCCTACTCCAGCCTGGTGCTCACCTTCATCGTGTCGCAGGCCAAGACGCACATCTCAATCGACATCGCCATCTGGTTGGTCACCGTCGTTTTCCTGTGGCTCATGATCAGCGTCCGCCCTGAGCACCGGGCGCGTATTCTCCGTTTCTTCTGCTGCAACCGCGAGAACTGACGCCCCAAGCTTTAGTGTTCTCATGTCTTTGTCGGGTATAAACTGCTGTGAGTTCAGAACTTTTTTGTCGTCTAAAAAGTTCAGAAGTTGTAACTTTGTTTAGACTCGGAGTAATAACAAAAGGGGACGCCTAGGCGTCACTTATATTAATTAAAAAGTCTTTCAGTCGATTTTGTCAAAGCCGTTTGGATTTACAGGTTCGCAATCCTTCTGCCAGCCACTATTCATCTTCCTCCTCCCGCTAGTCGACATTCTGCCGAGCCTGACAGCCTGCGGCCCAACCTTGTTTGACCTGATCATCCCTCTAAACCCCGCACCGAGCTCCCGGGCTGGCAGCCTTCACGCACTCAAACAATCGAGCTTCTGATTGGCCTCCGCACGTGACATCGCGGCCACGTCGCCGCAAGCTCCGGCTCGCTTTAGGCGAGACCTCGACGGTGAGTCCCCGTCTCGGCCTCGGGGCTACACGCACGAGAACCGACCGATGCAAACAAAACCTCAACTTTTTTTTGAAATTGATTGAATTGCTTATCACATGTGTCACGTGCTAACAAAAACTCGATTGCATGAGGAATAAATGTGCCTTTTTTGGTGGTTGACAACTTTTTTTTTTGAAAATGATGGTTGACAACTAACCGACAAATCCTTGCAGCAAATAGGAATGCGCTGCGTACTCTAGATCGTGGCCGGCCCAACAAGGCTGATGAGCACTTATTTATTTGTTTATTTATGTGCTTTTTACCTAAACAATGTTCTATTTTATCAAAAAAAAAACTTTTACCTGCACCTAGTTTGGCTCCCTATAATTTAACTTTGATTTATTCAATTTATGCTAGAATATGAAATTGATTCTGAAAGAGTCTAATTTCAATATTTTACTCGGATGCCACATGACAATGAAAATTATTCATTTCTAATTTATTAAGAATTTGAATTCCATGTTCACACATACTTCCTCTGTTTACAGTTGTAAGACATTTCTTGACACCGTACGTCTTACATTTACCTAAAAAGGGTTTTCCCGGCTTTGTATTCCAAAGTAAATCACCATTGTACACATCACAATGCTCGGGCGAGCAGCACAACAAGCCCAAAAAAAAAAAAAAAGAAGAAAATGCCAACAAAGGCAGCTCGACAAAGCACGGAAGACCCGCGACCGCTGCGCCCTCCGAAAACAAACCACCACAGCCCGAGGCTCCGATCTACCGCGAACTAAGCAACACCTCCTGATGAAGCTATGTACCTAGGGTAGGGTCATGGATCTGTCCAAACTACCCTACCCAAGGACATATCTAGAAGAAACCACCTTTCAATCGACTCAGAAGTGTTCCACTCGACAGACTCGAAGACACTCGACCATGAAGCACACCACTCGACCATGAAGTCATCCACTCGATCGTCAGAAGGCCTAAAGTCACTCTGCACGCCAACGGTCGGTCATTAAGTAGCTTTTATGATCATCATAGCACTTTATGTGTGGCGTTACCAGTAACGCCCAATCTTAATGTATCTTAAACACTGCATAACTGAGGGCCGGAGGGGTCTGGCATACTCTATATAAGCCACCTCCCTCCTCAGTGTAAAGGGTTCGCACCCTTGTAACTCATACGCATATAATCCAGTCGACCGCCTCTGGGCTCCGAAACGTAGGGCTGTTACTTCCTTCGAGAAGGGCCTGAACTCGTAAATCTCTTGCGTATATAACTACTCCATAGCTAGGATCTTGCCTCTCCATTAGTATCCCCTACACTATTGTCAGACTTAGAACCACGACAGTTGGCGCCCACCGTGGGGCGGGTGTCTTAGCGACTTACTGGAGAAGTTGCAATTTTTTCTGATCTCCTTCATCATGGTTTCAGGCGGAGTTTTGGTTGAGGGCCGCGAGATCCGTCTCGGCGCGCTCACGTTCGTCACCGACGACTCTGCTTGGCTTCAGGATCCGTCTCCGCAGAGACTGCATCCGAGTGCGACAGCAGTGATCCAGCGGCGGAGGTTCTGATGGTCGATGGACCACGCGGTCCTCCCAGTTTTCCTGGCGACGACGGAGGCGATCCGTCGCATGCCCATGAGGAGTATCTCCCCGAGCCCCTCACTTCGCTGCAAAGGGAAGAACTTCGCCGCCGGAACATGGATGCGCTACACACTCCTATCGTTGGAGAAACTCCCGAGGCTCGTGCCTTAGAGGACGTGCGCATGGCCAACTTGGCTGAGCGCACTCGAATGGAGAACCTCCAGCGAGCACTCGACGAGCGTTCGCGGTAACGGGTTCTGGATTCCAGTCGATGTCAGCTCTTTCCACAACCGACTCAGGTATATCGAACTCCGATTCAGAATTTAGCAGCTGCGACCCGTATAGCAGAGTCAATTCAGCCTTCCCAATCAGAGGCTGGCAGAGGCTTGTTGCAGATCAGAGATTTACTCCGGGCAGCAGGAGATCAAAATTCAGCTGTATCGCAGTCGCGGAATAGGATTCACAGCAGATCCCTGGCTGCAAATACAGTCCAGTCGACTCATAGCCCCAGATCGCCCCCGAGGCGTGAGGGGCGTGGAGACCGGCATGATCAGTACAAGAACCGTGAGCAGTATGATCACCGAATCGATCGCGATGATCGATGTTGAGTGCCCACCCCTCCCCCAAGGGGTGGATCGTACGCGCCTCAACAACAGGATGATAGACGCCAGCACAGTGTTGGGCGAAGGATCCCAGTCGACCCCAGGGAACCAGGCTTTGATGCGAGATCCATTATCGTTCAAGGTCTGGTCGACAGGAACAGAGCTCACCGAGAGGGTCACGACAGAGATGTACCCACTAGTAGCAGAGTGCACGTCTCAGGACCAGAGTGTTTCAGCAGAGCCATTAGGGCCGCAGTGATTCCTCCCAACTTCAGGTTGGCGACTGGAGTCAATAAGTTCACTGGTGAGTCCAAGCCTGATACTTGTCTTGAAGACTACCGAATGGCTGTTCAGATTGGCGGCGGCAATGATGAGGTGGCCATGAAACATCTGCCTCTTATGTTGGAAGGCTCGGCCAGAGCATGGTTGAATTAGTTAGCACCCAGCAGCATTTACACCTGGGAAGATCTTTCCCGAGTGTTTGTCAGAACATTTGAAGGGACTTGCAAGCGACCAGCAGGACTGACAGAGCTGCAAACTTGTGTACAAAAGTCGAATGAGACTTTGAGAGATTACATCCAGAGATGGATCACATTGCATCACACAGTAGAGAATGTATCTGATCACCAGGCAGTCTGTGCCTTCAAGGAAGGTGTTAAGTACAGAGAGCTAAACCTGAAATTTGGTCAAACCGGAGACATGTCTCTGAGTCGAATGATGGAGATAGCCACCAAGTATGCCAATGGTGAAGAAGAGGATCGGCTCCAGAGTGGCAAGCACAAGTCAGTCGCCCACGAAACCGGAGGAGGGAACTCCAGTCGGAAGCAGAAGCGGAAAGCCGAGCCAGCTGCTCCTGGAGAAGCCTTGGCCGTGACTCAAGGAAAGTTTAAAGGGAAGCCCAAAGGGCCTTGGAACCCTAAGAAGGTGAAAGACAAGGAAGGAAATGACGTGATGGATTTGCCGTGCCACATCCACACAAAAAAATATGAGAAGGGTAACTTCATCTACCCGAAACATACCACTCGACAGTGTTGGCTCCTGATCCAGCAATTCCAGGGGAAACAACCCAAAGATAAGGAAAAGGAGTCGGACAAAGTTAAGGACAAAGAGGATAGTGATGATGGATATCCCCAGGTCAATTCCACCCTGATGATTTTTGCTGATGTTGAAAGCAAAAGTCGATTGAAAGTTATCAACCGAGAAGTGAATATGGTCGCTCCGACGACACCCAACTATCTGAAATGGTCTCAGATTGCCATCACATTCGACCAGTCCGATCAACCGACACACATAGCCACTCCTGGGAGGCAAGCTCTGATGGTCGACCCAGTCATCGAAGGCACTCGACTGACTAAAGTTTTGATGGATGGTGGCAGTAGCCTGAATATACGGTATGCAGAGACATTGAAAGGGATGGGCATTCTGATGTCCAGACTCAGTACCAGCAACATGAGTTTCTATGGAGTCATTCCTGGAAAGAAGGCTGCGTCACTCGGTCAGATTGCTCTTGATGTAGTTTTGGTGATTCCAAAAATTACCGCAAAGAAAAGTTGACATTTGAAGTTGTGGATTTCCAGAGTGCCTATCACACTATTTTGGGCAGGCCAGCTTATGCACGTTTTATGGCTCGACCATGTTACGTGTACCTCAAATTGAAGATGCCTGGCCCCAAAGGTGTGATCACTGTTACTGGCAATCGGAACAAGGCGGAAGAGTGATTTCAAAAAGGCTCAAAGATCGCCGATGCTCAAATGGTAGCAGAAGAGTGGCAGGAGCACCAGAAAAATGCAGACCCAAGTGATTTGTTGCGAGCCAAGAAGCCCGCTACAGAATCAGTGTTTCAGTCGTCTGGTGAGACGAAACCGATTCACATTCACCCGACCGACCCCAATGCTGCTCCGACTCATATCTCTACAACGCTCGACTCCAAATAGGAAGAAGCGCTCATCCAGTTCCTCCGTGAGAACTGGGACATCTTCGCATGGAAACCTTCTGACATGCCGGGTTTTCCCAGGGGGCTAGCTGAGCACCGTCTACGAGTCGACTCAAAAGTGAAACCTGTTAAAGAACATCTTTGACGGTCCGTCGTCCAGAAAAGAAAAGTCATTGGCGAGGAGGTGGCCTGGCTCTTAGCAGCAGAGTTTATCTGAGAGATTTACCACTCCGAGTGGCACGCCAATGTTGTCATGGACCCCAAGAAGGACAAGTCACTTCGCATGTGCATCGACTTCAAACATATCAATCGGGCCTGCCTGAAAGATCATTTTTCTCTCCCCCGCATTGACCAAATAGTCGACTCGACTGCGGGATGTGAGTGCTTGTATTTCTTAGACGCTTATTTCGATTACCATCAGATCCGTCTGTATGGACCCGATGAGATCAAAACAACTTTCATCACCCCATTCGGGTGCTTCTATTATGTCACCATGCCATTCGCCCTCAAGAATGCCGGAGCCACATTCATGAGGATGATTCAGAAGTGTTTGCTCACTCAAATCAGTCGGAATGTGGAAGCATACATGGATGGTATTGTGGTCAAGTCACGGAAAGGTTCCGACCTGCTGACTGATCTTGCAGAGACATTTGCCAACCTCAGGAGGTATGATATCAAGCTTAATCCATCAAAGTGCACATTCGGGGTTCCTGGAGGAAAGTTACTCGGTTTTCTCGTTTCCGAACGAGGAATCAACGCCAATCCAAAAAAAGTTGGTACTATACTCCGAATGAAACGTCCTATGCGTGTGCACCATGTCCAGAAGCTTACTGGTTGCTTGGCCGCGTTAAGTCGATTCATCTCTCGTCGGTGAGAAGGCATTGCCTCTTTACCGACTGATGAAGAAGTCAAACAAGTTCGAGTGGACTCCTGAAGCTGATGCAGCGTTTGCAGAGCTAAAAACCCTGCTTTCCACCCAGTCGGTGCTTGCTGCCCCGATCAACAAAGAGCCTTTGCTGCTCTACATTGCAGCCACAGGACAAGTCGTCAGTACAGTACTTACGATCGAGCGGGAAGAAGAAGGAAAAGCCTTTAAAGTTCAGCGCTGAGTGTATTATATTTCTGAAGTTTTGACCCCAAGCAAAGATACCCTCATTATCATAAGCTTGTATATGGGATTTATATGACCACGAAGAAGGTTGCTCATTACTTCTCTGACCATTCCATTACAGTCGTCAGCGACGCTCCATTGTCAGAGATTTTGCACAACAGAGATGCAACCGGTCGAGTGGCAAAATGGGCGATTGAACTCCTTCCCATAGATACCAGGTTTGAGGCAAAGAAAGCCATCAAGTCCCAAGCAATAGCAGATTTCATCGCCGAGTGGACCGAACAGCAACTGCCGATTCAAGTTCATTCGGAGCACTGGACCATGTTCTTTGATGGTTCTAAGATGCTGAATGGATCCGGTGCTGGGGTAGTGTTGGTTTCCCCCCGAGGAGATAAGCTCAGATATGTGCTCTAGATTCACTTTGATTCCTCCAATAATGAAGCAGAATACAAAGCGCTTTTGTATGGGTTGCGCATGGCCATTTCACTCGTGTCCGTCGCCTCATGGTCTATGGCGACTCAGATTTGGTGGTTAACCAAGTGATGAAGGAGTGGGACGTTAGAAGCCCAGCCATGACTGGTTACTGCAATGCAGTAAGAAAGCTAGAGAAGAAATTCGAGGGGTTAGAGCTTCATCATATACCCCGACTGAAAAATCAAGCAGCTGATGATTTGGCAAAAATAGGTTCCAAGAGAGAAGCCATTCCCAGTGATGTGTTTTTGTAACACATCCACACGCCATCAGTTCAAGAGGATCCTTTCACCAAAGAAGCCCCGCAGCCTAAAAGTGCCTCAGATCCGACTGAAGTTGAGGTCCCAGCTGTGGTCGACCTGATCATGGAAGTTTTGGTTATCACTCCCGAATGGACAGTGTCGTATATCGCGTATATCCTAAGGAAAGAGCTCCCAAAAAATGAAGAAGAGGCTCGACAGATCATCCGTTGATCCAAGGCCTTTACTGTGATGAAGGAACAGTTGTACAGGGAAAGCGCGACTAGAGCCAGTCATAAATGTATAACGCCAGAAGAAGGTCGGATAATTCTTGACGATATCCACTCGGGGACCTGTGGCCACCATGTGTCCTCTCGGACTATTGTGGCTAAAGCATACCGAGCGGGGTTTTACTGGCCCAGAGCAAATGAAATGGCGAAAGAGATAGTCGACAAGTGTGAAGGATGTCAGTTCTATTCCAATATGTCACACAAGCCCGCCTCAGCCTTGAAGACCATTCCAATTGTCTGGCCCTTCGCTGTTTGGGGATTAGATATGGTTGGACCACTGAGAACTGGCAGGAGCGGCTTCACCCATGTACTGGTGGCAGTCGACAAGTTCACTAAGTGGATCGAAGCCAAGCATATCAAGAATCTTGATGCCGGCACTGCTATCAGCTTCATCAGAGAGTTGATATTCAGATATGGAGTTCTGCATAGCATCATCACTGATAATGGGTCAAACTTCGATTCCGAACAATTCAAAGCCTTTTGCTCTTCTCAAGGCACGCGAGTCGACTACACTTCCGTAGCTCACCCCTAGTCGAATGGACAGGCAGAAAGAGCAAACGGCCTAATTCTCAAAGGACTGAAACCCCGGCTGATGCGTGACCTCAAACACGCAGCAGACGCATGGGTCGAAGAACTTCCATCAGTTCTTTGGGGATTGAGGACTACTCCTAATCGGTCGACTGGGCGAACTCCATTCTTTCTGGTCTATGGAGCTGAAGCAGTTCTGCCGAGTGACCTGCTTCACAATGCACCCCGAGTCGAGCTCTACTCTGAAGTTCAAGCAGAACAAGCCCGGCAGGACGCAGTCGACCTTCTAGAAGAAGAAAGAGAGATGGCCATGATCCGATCGACCATCTATCAGCAAGACTTGCATCGATTCCATGCCAGAAACGTGAAGAGTCGAGCCTTCCAAGAAGGAGACTTGGTCCTCCGAGTGGATCAGCAGAAGCCACACAAACTCACCCCTACTTCGGAAGGCCCCTTCATCGTCACCAAAGTTCTCCACAATGGAGCATACCATCTTTACAATGTTGGTCGCCAGATTGATGAGCCTCGAGCTTAGAATGCGGAGCTGCTCCGCCCCTTTTACACTTAAGTACTCACTCGGGTGAGATGTAATAAAAAGTACTCTGGTAGTTTGTTTATCAAAGACAAAAGTGTTATAATTTTCCCTTTGATTGTTGTTGCTTTTGTTTATGTGAGAAATCCCCCAGTGGGTGGCTTAGCTACGAATCCGTTTCGCCTAAGTTTGTAAAAATAATTTCCTACCGAGTGACGAGCAAGCCTCTCACTCGGGGGCTTAGCTGCGAATCCATTTCACCTAAGTATTTGAAAATCCTACCGAGTGACGAGCAAGCCTCTCACTCGGGGGCTTAGCTGCAGTCCAGTACTCGCCTAAGTATTTGAAAATCCTACCGAGTGGAGAGCAAACCTCCCACTCGGGGGCTTAGCTGCAGTCCAGTACTCGCCTAAGTATTTGAAAATCCTACCGAGTGGAGAGCAAACCTCCCACTCGGGGGCTTAGCTGTAGTCCAGTACTCGCCTAAGTACTCCGCCACAAATACAATATGCGCTCTGCAAGGACAACGAGGTGCAGGTCGACTGCTACCTTCTCCTTCGGAGCTCCGCCACAAATACAATGTGCGCTTGATGTCTACTACACAACCTTCTTCTTGTAGACGTTGTTGGGCCTGCAAGTGCACAGGTTTGTAGGACAGTAGCAAATTTCCCTCAAGTGGATGACCTAAGGTTTATCAATCCGTAGGAGGCGTAGGATGAAGATGGTCTCTCTCAAACAACCCTGCAACAAAATAACAAAGAGCCTCTTGTGTCCCCAACACACTCAATACAATGGTAAATTGTATAGGTGCACTAGTTCGGCAAAGAGATGGTGATACAAGTGCAAAATAGATAATAGATAAAGGTTTTTGTAATCTGAAATAATAAAAACAGCAAGGTAGCGAGCGATAGAAGTGAGCGTAAACGGTATTGCAATGATAGGAAACAAGGCCTAGGGTTCATACTTTCACTAGTGCAAGTTCTCTCAACAATAATAACATAGATAGATCATATAACAAGCCCTCAACATGCAACAAAGAGTCAATCCAAAGACACTAATAGTGGAGAACAAACGTAGAGATTATGGTAGGGTACGAAACCACCTCAAAGTTATCCTTTATGTTCTATCTATTCAAGAGTTTGTAGTAAAATAACATAAAGCTATTCTTTCCGTTCAATCCATCATAGAGTTCATACTAGAATAACACCTTAAGACACAAATCAACCAAAACCCTAATGTCACCTAGATACTCCATTGTCAACTCAAGTATCCGTGGGCATGATTATACGATATGCGTCACACAATCTCAGATTCATCCAACCAACATAAAAGTACTTCAAAGAGTGCCCCAAAGCTACTACCGGAGAGTCAAGAACGTGTGCCAACCCCTATGCATAGGTTCCCAATGTCACAAAACCCGCAAGTTGATCACCAAAACATACATCAAGTGGCACATGATATCCCATTGTCACCACAGATAATCACGGCAAGACATACAGGAAGTGTTCTCATAAAAGACTCAATCCGATAAGATAACTTCAAAGGGGAAACTCAATTCATCGCAAGAGAGTAGAGGGGGAGAAACATCATAAGATCCAACTACAATAGAAAAGCTCGGGATACATCAAGATCATGCCATAGAGGAACACGAGAGAGAGAGAGAGAGAGAGAGAGAGAGAGAGAGAGAGAGATCAAACACATAGCTACTGGTACATACCCTCAGCCCCGAGGGTCTACTCCCTCCTCGTCATGGATAGCGTCGGGATGATGAAGATGGCCTCCGGTGGTGGGATCCCCCTCCGGCAGGGTGCCGGAATAGGGTCCCGATTGGTTTTTGGTGGCTACAGAGGCTTGCGGCAGCGGAACTCCCGATCTATCTTCTCTTCTGGAAGTTTTAGGGTACGTAGGTATATATGGGTGCAGGAAGTACGTCCGTGGAGCTACGGGGGCCCCACGAGGCAGGGGGCGCGCCCAGGGGGGCACGCCCCCCACACTCGTGGGCAGCCCGTATCTCCCTTGACGTGCACTCCAAGTTCACTGGGTTGCTTTCCATCCAAAAATAACTTCTCCAGTTGATTTCGTTCTATTTTGACTCCGTCTGATATTCCTTTTCCTCGAAACACTGAAATAGGCATAAAACAACAAATCTGGGCTGGGCCTCCGGTTAATAGGTTAGTCCCAAAAATAATATAAAAGTGGATAATAAAGCCCAATATTGCCTAAAACAGTAGATAAAGTAGCATGGAGCAATCAAAAATTATAGATGCGTTGGAGACGTATCAAGCATCCCCAAGCTTAATTCCTGCTCGTCCTCGAGTAGGTAAATGATAAAAAGAGAATTTTTGATGTGGAGTGATACTTTGGCATAATTTCAATGTAAATCTTCTTAATTGTGGCATGGATATTCAGATCCGAAAGATTCAAGACAAAAGTTCATATTGACATAAAAGTAACAATACTTCAAGCATACTAATCAAAGCAATCATGTCTTCTCAAAATAACTTGGCCAAAAGAAAGTTATACCTACAAAATCATATAGTCTAGCTAAACTCTATCTTCATCACACAAAGTATTTAATCATGCACAACCCCGATGACGAGCCAAGCAATTGTTTCATACTTTAATACTCAAACTCTTTCAACTTTCACGCAATACATGAGCGTGAGCCATGGACATAGCACTATATGTGGAATAGAATGGTGGTTGTGGAGAATACAAAAAAGGAGAAGATAGTCTCACATCAACTAGGCTTATCAACGGGCTATGGGGATGCCCATTAATAGATATCAATGTGAGTGGGTAGGGATTGCCATGCAACGGATGTACTAGAGCTATAAATATATGAAAGCTCAACAAAAGAAACTAAGTGGGTGTGCATCCAACTCGCTTTCTCACGAAGACCTAGGGCATTTTTGAGGAGGCCCATCATTGGAATATACAAGCCAAGTTCTATAATGAAAGATTCCCACTAGTATATGAAAGTGATATCATAGGAGACTCTCTATCATGAAGATCATGGTGCTACTTTGAAGCACAAGTGTGGTAAAAGGATAGTAACATTGTCCCTTCTCTCTTTTTCTCTCATTTTTTTTATTTTGTATATTTTTTTATTTGGGCCTTTTCTCTTTTTTTTATGGCCTCTTTTTTTTATTTGGGCTTCTTTGGCCTCTTTTATTTTTTTCGTCCGGAGTCTCATCCCGACTTATGGGGGAATCATAGTCTCCATCATCCTTTCCTCACTGGGACAATGCTCTAATAATGATGATCATCACACTTTTATTTTTCTTACAACTCAACAATTACAACTTGATACTTAGAACAAAATATGACTCTATATGAATGCCTCCGGCGGTGTACCGGGATATGCAATGAATCAAGAGCGACATGTATGAAAATTATGAAGGTGGCCTTGCCACAAATACAATGTCAACTACATGTTCATCCAAAAAGCAATATGACAAAAGTAATGTGTGTCATATGAACTGAACAGTGGAAAGTTGCATGGCAATATATCTCGGAATGGCTATGGAAATGCCATGATAGGTAGGTATGGTGGCTGTTTTGAGGAAGGTATATGGTGGGTGTATGATATCGGCGAAAAGTGTGCAGTATCAGAGAGGCTAGCAATGGTGGAAGGGTGAGAGTGCGTATAATCCATGGACTCAACATTAATCAAAAGAAATCATGCACTTGTTGCAAAAATTTAGAAGTCATCAAAAAGCAAAGCACTAAACGCATACTCCTAGGGGGATAGATTGGTAGGAAAAGACCATCGCTCGTCCCCGACTGCCACTCATAAGGAAGACAATCAATAAATAAAATTGTGCTCCGACTTCATCACAAAGCGGTTCACCATACGTGCATGCTACGGGAATCACAAACTTCAACACAAGCATTCTTTAAATTCATAATCACCCTAACTAGCATTGCTTTGATATTATCACCTCCATATCTCAAAACAATTATCTAGCATCAAACTTATCTTAGTATTTAACGCACTCAAAAGAAAGTTTCACATATCTTGAATACCAAGTATATTAGTATTAAGCAAATTACCATGCTATTAACGACTCTCAAAATAATCTAAGTTAAGCATGAGAGTTCATCTATTTCTTCAAAATAAAACCACCAGTGTGTTCTAAAAGATATAAGTGAAGTACTAGAGCCAAAAATATCTAGCTCAAAAGATATAAGTGAAGCACATAGAGTATTCTAGCAAATTCCAATTTGTGTATGGCTCTCTCTTATTACAGAATTTCATATCTTGATACTTTATTCAAACAGCAAGCAAAGCTAAAGAAAACTACATTGGAAGGATAGCACAACTCATGTGAAGAAGCAAAAACTTAGGCTCAACCGATATTAACCGATAGTTGTTGAAGAAGAAAGGTGGGATGCCTACCGGGGCATCCCCAAGCTTAGATGCTTGAGACTTCTTGAAATATTATCTTGGGGTGCTTTGGGCATCCCCAAGCTTGAACTTTTGTGTCTCCTTAATTCCTCTCATATCATGGTTTCTTTTTTTATCAAAAGCTTCATTCACAACAAACTCAACAAGAACTCGTGAGATAGGTTAGTATAAACCAATGCAAAACCTTATCATTTTTTACTGTAACAAATCACTTAAATTATTATTCAACATTGCATACTAAATTACTCTGTATATTTAATACTCCTATCCTCAAATAGAATCATTAAACAAGCAAACATATGCAAACAATGCAAACATAACAGCAATCTGCCAAAATAGTACAGTCTGTAAAGAATGCAAGAGTAACAATACTTCCCTGACTCCAAAAATTATGAACTAAAATTCCCACTGTAATAAATTTATCATATCTTAATATGCAAAAATATTCAACATTAGACCATGCTCTGACTTTTCTAGGGATTTTTGCAACAGCGGTAAACTTTTTGTTTTCAAACAGCAACATGCAAACTAGCAAAATAAGCATGGCAAAGGCTATCCTTGACTTTTTTATTGAAACTAAAGATGCAAAACATTATTCTAACTAACATCAAGCAAAAACTAAAAAAAATAAAATGACGCTCCAAGCAAAACACATATCATGTGGTGAATAAAAATATAGCTCCAAGTAAAGTTACCGATGAACGAAGACGAAAGAGGGGATGCCTTCCGGGGCATCCCCAAGCTTAGTTGCTTGGTTGTCCTTGAATGTTACCTTGGGGTGCCTTGGGCATCCCCAAGCTTAGGCTCTTTCTACTCCTTATTCCATAATCCATCGAGTCTTTACCCAAAACTTGAAAACTTCAACCACACAAAACTCAAAACAAAACTCGTAAGCTCTGTTAGTATAAGGAAATAAAACCACCACTTAGGTACTGTAATGAACTCATTATAAATTCATATTGGTGTAATATCTACTGTATTCTAACATCTCTATGGTTCATGCCACTTAATACTAGCTATAGATGCATCAAAATAAGCAAACAACACATAGAAAACAGAATCTGTCAAAAACAGAACAGTCTGTAGTAATCTGTATAAAACGTATACTTCTGGAACCCCAAAATTTATGAAATAAATTGCTGGACCTGAGTAATTTGTCTATTAATCATCTGCAAAAATAATCAACCTAAAATCACTCTCCAGTAAAAAATTTCAGCTAATCTCATGAGCGCTAAAGTTTCTGTTTTTCACAGCAAGATCACATAAACTTCACCCAAGTCTTCCCAAAGGTTCTACTTGGCACTTTATTGAAACAAAAGCTATAAAACATGATTACTACAGTAGCATAATCATGTGGACACACAAAAACAGTAAGGATAAATATTGGGTTGTCTCCCAACAAGAGATTTTCTTTAATGCCTTTCTAGCTAGGCATGATCATGACAATGATGCTCACATAAAAGATAAGAATTGAAACATAACGGAGCATCATGAAGAATATGACTAGCACATTTAAGTCTAACCCACTTCCTATGCATAGGGATTTTGTGAGCAAACAACTTATGGGAACAATAATCAACTAGCATAGGAAGGTACAACAAGCATAGCTTCAAGAATTTAAGCACATAGAGAGGAAACTTGATATTATTGCAATTCCTACAAGCATATGTTCCTCCCTCATAATAATTTTCAGTAGCATCATGAATGAATTCAACAATATAACCAGCACCTAAAGAATTATTTTCATGATCTACAAGCATATAAAATTTACTACTCTCCACATAAGCAAAATTCTTCTCATGAATAGTAGTGGGAGTATCATGAGAGACTTGAACACTAAAAATTGTTTCCACATTAAAAGAGTAATGTTCAGAAAAAGAGTAATCATAATCATGACAAGATTTGTAAATATAATACTCACTACTTTTTATATCATAAGTTTCATCACAATAATCATCATAAGTATCAACTTCGTTCTCATCATAATTGATTGAAACCTCTCCCAAGATAGTGGAATCACTAAATAAAGTTGACACTCTTCCAAATCCACTTTAGTATTCATCACAATAAAATTCAACATCCTCATCAAACATAGCTTCCCCAAGCTTGGGACCTTTCATGTCATAAGCATAATCACTCTCATCATTAAAAATATTGATAGCACCAATAGTATAGCAATTATCATCATCACAATGAGTAGTAGGAGCAAAATCATTTGGGAGGGATACCTTTTTACCTTTGTTGCTCCTTCTTTTCTTTTTCTTCTTCACATTATGTGTAGGTTCAACCTTCCTCTTTGAGCTCCTTATTGATGAGATTGGTTGAATAGAAACTCCTCCTCGTTACCTGATTCATCATAAGAAATAATAGGAGGAGATTGGGAAGCCTCTCCCCTTTCATTAGTATTCTCATCATATTCTATTTACTTCCTTTTCTTTATGATTGGAAATATAAGGATTTTCAATGCAATTCTCCACACAATACATATAAAGTTTCTCTAGATCAAAATCAAGAATTTTATCAAGACTAAATTTTGGAATACCCTCAGTTATACGTTTCATTTCTTCATAACCCAAAAGAAGGCTAAGCTCTTTATGATGCTCAAGGGTAATCAAATTATCACAATATTTGGACACGACTTGATCATGAAACAAATAGCATTGGAGCTTTAAATGACCATGTTCATTGCAAAGTTCACAAGGAGAGCGAAAAATATTGAATCCTTCAGCACATTCATCTAGCTCTTCTTGCAACAACTTAGTTTCTAAGTACTTATGCCTCTTGCAATATCTATCTTCCCTAGGTGTGTCCTTGCAATCCCAATGCACTCCACAAAAATTGACATGCTTATAGGAGGCATTTCCATCATAACTAGTGCAATCATCATTAGCATCATGGATATTCAAAGAATTCATACTAACAACATTGCAATCATGCTCATCATTCAAAGATTTAGTGCCAAACAATTTAGAGATTTCTTCTTCTAGCACTTGAGCACAATTATCCTTTCCATCATACTCACGAAAGATATTAAAAAGGTGAAGCGTATGAGACAAACTTAAGTCCTTTTTTTGGTAGTTTTCTTTTATAAACTAAACTAGTGCTAAAACAAGAAACAAAAAGATTCGAATGCAAGATCTAAAGGTATACCTTCAAGCACTCACCTCCCCGGCAACGGCGCCAGAAAAGAGCTTGATGTCTACTACACAACCTTCTTCTTGTAGACGTTGTTGGGCCTGCAAGTGCACAAGTTTGTAGGACAGTAGCAAATTTCCCTCAAGTGGATGACCTAAGGTTTATCAATCCGTAGGAGGCGTAGGATGAAGATGGTCTCTCTCAAACAACCCTGCAACCAAATAACAAAGAGTCTCTTGTGTCCCCAACACACCCAATACAATGGTAAATTGTATAGGTGCACTAGTTCGGCGAAGAGATGGTGATACAAGTGCAAAATAGATAATAGATAAAGGTTTTTGTAATCTGAAATAATAAAAACAGCAAGGTAGCGAGCGATAAAAGTGAGCGTAAACGGTATTGCAATGATAGGAAACAAGGCCTAGGGTTCATACTTTCACTAGTGCAAGTTCTCTCAACAATAATAACATAGATAGATCATATAACAAGCCCTCAACATGCAACAAAGAGTCACTCGAAAGACACTAATAGCGGAGAACAAACATAGAGATTATGGTAGGGTACGAAACCACCTCAAAGTTATCCTTTCTGTTGTATCTATTCAAGAGTTCGTAGTAAAATAACATAAAGCTATTCTTTCCGCTCAATCCATCATAGAGTTCATACTAGAATGACACCTTAAGATACAAATCAACCAAAACCCTAATGTCACCTAGATACTCCATTGTCACCTCAAGTATCCGTGGGCATGATTATACGATATGCGTCACACAATCTCAGATTCATCCAACCAACATAAAAGTACTTCAAAGAGTGTCCCAAAGCTACTACCGGAGAGTCAAGAACGTGTGCCAACCCCTATGCATAGGTTCCCAATGTCGTGAAACCCGCAAGTTGATCACCAAAACATACATCAAGTGGCACATGATATCCCATTGTCACCACAGATAATCACGGCAAGACATACAGGAAGTGTTCTCATAAAAGACTCAATCCGATAAGATAACTTCAAAGGGGAAACTCAATTCATCGCAAGAGAGTAGATGGGGAGAAACATCATAAGATCCAACTACAATAGAAAAGCTCGGGATACATGAAGATCGTGCCATAGAGGAACACAAGAGAGAACACGAGAGAGAGAGAGAGAGATCAAACACATAACTACTGGTACATACCCTCAGCCCCGAGGGTCTACTCCCTCCTCGTCATGGATAGCGCCGGGATGATGAAGATGGCCTCCGATGGTGGGATCCCCCTCCGGCAGGGTGCCGGAACAGGGTCCCAATTGGTTTTTGGTGGCTACAGAGGCTTGCGGCAGCGGAACTCCCGATCTATCTTCTCTTCTGGAAGTTTTAGGGTACGTAGGTATATATGGGTGCAGGAAGTACGTCGGTGGAGCTACGGGGGCGCCACGAGGCAGGGGGGCGCACCCAGGGGGGCGCCCCCACCCTCGTGGGCAGCCCATATCTCCCCTGACGTGCACTCCAAGTTCACTGGGTTGCTTTCCTTCCAAAAATAACTTCTCTAGTTGATTTCGTTCCGTTTTGACTCCGTCTAATATTCCTTTTCCTCGAAACACTGAAATAGGCATAAACAGCAAATCTGGGCTGGGCCTCCGGTTAATAGGTTAGTCCCAAAAATAATATAAAAGTGGATAATAAAGCCCAATATTGCCTAAAACAGTAGATAAAGTAGCATGGAGCAATCAAAAATTATAGATACGGTGGAGATGTATCAGCGCTCTGCAATAACGACGAGGTGCAGGTCGACTGCTACCTTCTCCTTCGGAGCTCCGCCACAAATACAATGTGCACTCCATCCCAATCTGCAAGGACGCAGGTCGACTGCAATCTGTGCTCCATCCCTACCTGCAAGAGTACGTCACAAGCACTAAAATATATTCCGAGTGAAGAACAATGTTCGCTCGAAGGCAAATGCAAGCATATTCAACGATAAGCCAAGTTCGGATAACATCCTATGGATTCAGAAGTGCTCAGGCATCAAGCCTGTAAAAGTTTATCGGTTACAAAACCACTCGGCATTCCGAGGCAAATTTAAGGCATCAAGCATAGAAGATTTTTACTCCTCGGGTGGAGGACTGGAAGGCGTGACAAACTGGTCCAGGTCGATTCCATCTGCAATCCGAGTGGCAGCAGCAATGAAGGTCTCCATGAAAGATTGGAAGTCATGCTTCTTGGTATTGGCCACTTTGAGGGACGCCAGCTTGTCCTCTCGCGCATCCTTGCAGTGAACACGGACCAAAGACAGAGCAACATCAACACCACACCTGGCAGAAGGCCTCTTCCATTCTTGCACTCGACCTGGAACTTCATTCAGTCGAGTCTTCAGAGACTCGAGGTCATTTTGAAGCGTCTCTCTCGGCCAGAGTGTCGTGTCGATCCACGACGCCGCAACCTTCAGTCGAGCAAGGTAGTCAACCACACCAGCAACACGAGACTCCAGTTGGAGCATGTTCATGGCAGTTTCATCCTTCACAGGAGAATTAATGGGATCCAAGCCTATCTCCACTCGACTGGTCTCCTCCTTGAAGTTTTGGCAGAATTCTGTAAACACAACTCAAAGATGATCCAGCAGTTCTATGATAAGTCGGTGATTACAAGTCAGTCGGGTAGGAGAGATTACCCTCAAGCATGATGAATAACTTCTTGGCGAGCCCTCCCAGATAAGCCTCCAGATCATTCTTCTTCCCCACCAGTTCACTAGCCTTGTCACTCAGAGCTATCTTGTCATTCTTCAGACGGCTGACTTCCTTGTTGGCCGCGTCGAGAGCAGCTTTCAGGTTGGTGTTCTCCTCTTCAAGTTTACCGACTGAAGCCAGCTTCTCTTCCGCAAGCTTCGTTTTGTCCATAGCCGCCTTCTGCGCCTCGGCAAGTTCCTGGTCTTTCTTCTTCAGAGCCTCCTTCGTTTTATCTGCAAAATGACAACGAGATCAGAATCAAGAATGGGCAGAAGGATAAGAACAGTCGTCAAGTTCTCACCAATCATACCTTTTGCTTCATCCTTTGCCTTCTGGAAGTTCTCCTGAACAAGCTTCAAGTCAAGGTCGAGCTGGATATGTTTGTTTTCCAACTCAGTATAGCGAGCCACAAGCTCACAAGATTTCTGCGAAGAGTTAGTCGACATATATCAAAAGAGAGGTAGCTTCCAAGTGACTAAGAGAAAAACCGTAACATTTCTAAGACTACAGTCGAATCAAAATATTCGACAGTAGTCTCGGGGACTACACCCAGTGGGTGCACTCAGCATGCCCCCACTAGTTTTATCGACTTGATCCGATCAGTCGACCGAAAGGAACAAAGAGATTATGATCCCAAAACCATGGCTAACTACCAGCAGTTAGTCCTGGTCTCATCACGATCTACCAAAAAAAACAGGTTCTTCGGACTACAGTCGACTGCCAGCAGTCCACCGTAGTCTCGGGGACTACACCCAGTGGGTGCACTCAGCGTGCCCCCACCAGTTCCAAGATTCCATTAGACATGGTCCGACCAGACTGAGTGAAGAAGTTGGAATGAAGAAATTCAAAATACAAAGACTACAGTCGACTGCCAGCAGTCCACCATAGTCTCGGGGACTACACCCAGTGGGTGCACTCAGCGTGTCCCCACCAATCCAAAAAATCAATCGACACACCCAGTGGGTGTACAGATACAAAGATCTTCGGAAAGAAAGTCTTCAGATAGCATATCCTAACAGAACAAGCGGTGACCAACTAACCTGGACATTGCTCTGAAGGGCTGAGCTAGCATCATAAGCCGCTTGGCTGGCTTCCCGAATCGCCTTCACCTGCTCCATCATGATCCCCGCCTGGTGTATAGCCTCCTTAGCACCACCCGCTTGGTCCTCTGGGACGTGGTGTGTGGCGAAAAGGGAGGGCGGATCAGCAATCAACGACGAAGGCCGGGCACTCGTCAGTGGCACAGCGAAGGACACGGAATGTCGAGTGACATCGTCACCCCCTTGAACCGATGCCTCAGGCGCTGATGCAATCTGAGTGGTCTTGCTAGCCGGCACCTTTTTATTCCTCCTTGCCCTCAGGGGAACCTTGTCGTCATCATCAGGGAGATCAATGACATGGGGAGGAGCTGCAGGAAAAATCCAAAGTTAGAAACGAAAATCCAATCGACCAAAAGTGAAACTACAGAGAGCATACCAAGGTTGGAGGTGGCAGCGTCTTCCATTTCTTGGTCGTCGTTCTTGGCGGAGGTCTCGGAGGTAGCAACACTACAGGTTTCAGAAACCAGTCGGTTAGTCGATGAGTCGACCAAGAGTTCGTCTGTGCTAAACAAGAAAACACAAGTTCTGTTGTTACCCGGAGATAGTGGGAATGACCATTCTCATCTTGGGCAAGGCCTTTGGCGGCTTTGATGACTTTGGCTGCTTCGGTGCTTTCTCAGTCGGTGCTGGAGAAGCCGCCCGAGGGCGCTTCAACGATTGCGCAACGGGCGCAACCGCTTTGCCCCACTCGCTCGCGGGGTCGTGGATGAGCTTGGACCGCCTTTCCGTACGAGGAGGATCGACTTCCTCCTCCTCCTCCTCTTTGCTGGATCCGTCGTCATCCTCTTCCCCCTCACCATCAGATTGCCACTCCTCACTC
The DNA here is from genome assembly GCF_002162155.2 of Triticum dicoccoides. Classification (NCBI taxonomy): domain Eukaryota; kingdom Viridiplantae; phylum Streptophyta; class Magnoliopsida; order Poales; family Poaceae; genus Triticum; species Triticum dicoccoides. The sequence goes on from NC_041387.1 coordinate 473,562,048, forward strand.
TCAACTCCGGTCGCCTCTCCCTCCTTGGCCTGTTCTTGTGCCCCGTTGGGCGTCGAGTACATCTTAGTCATGGCCTAGAAGACAACAAACAAGACAAACATCAGTCGACTGATTTTGAGCAAATAGAATGAAGAAAGCAGAATCACAGTCAAAAATGCAGAATTGTACCTTGTCTACTTCGTATGTCTGGTCGAGTGGAGGAATCCTCCTGGCTCCTCGGGGGTTGTCTTTGTTCCCTGTGATGCTCGTCATCCACCGCTTCAGCGTGGCGTTGTCGATCTCCTCCGGGTGGATCCGAGTGGTGTCCTCAGTGCCAGAATACAACCACATCGGATGATCTCGAGCTTGAAGTGGTTGGATGCGTCGTCGGAGGAAGACCTCCAAGAGGTCCATGCCAGTCACCCCGTCACGGATGAGCTGCACAACACGCTCGACCAGCACCTTAACCTGCGCCTTCTCTTCCGGGACCACCTTCAAAGAGGAAGGCTTCCTCACTCGTTCCACGGAAAAAGGAGGGAGCCCAGTTGACTGCCCTGGCGTGGGCTGGTCTTTGCAGTAGAACCAGGTCGACTGCCATCCACGGACCGAGTCGGGTAAGATCATGGTCAGAAAGGAGCTTTTTCCTCTCAGCTGAACCCCAAGACCCCCACACATCTGAATCACTTGTGTTCTCTCGCCACTCGGATTGGCCTTTTTCACCGTCTGGGAGCGACAGGTGAAGATGTGCTTGAAAAGACCCCAATGAGGCCGGCAACCCAAGAAATTCTCGCACAAAGACACGAAAGCAGCGAGGTACACGATGGTGTTGGGTGTGAAGTGGTGGAGTTGCGCCCCAAAGAAATTCAGAAATCCTCGAAAGAAAGGGTGAGGCGGCAAAGAAAACCCACGGTCGACATGGGCGGCCAAGAGAACGCACTCACCCTCCTGAGGTTGCGGCTCAGACTCCTTCCCCGGGAGCCACGCCGATCCGTGGGGGATCAGTCCTCCATCGGTGAGGTCGTCCAGATCCGCTTGGCGGATCATCGAGCGGATCCAGTCGCCCTGGATCCAGCCCTGCGGCAGGCCGGCCCTCAATGAGGATCCGCCCGACTAGTCGCCCTTCCCTTCGCCTTCGCCGTCGCCTTCTTCGCCCGCTCCAGGGCCGCCGTCTTCTCTTTCACCATCGTCGCCGGCGAGACTCGCACGGGGCAGCGACACTGAGATGGAAGCGAACGAGGCGGATGACTCTGGGGAAGAGAGGAGGAAATGAGAAGGCACTATTCAAAAACCCCCGTCCGGCGCCTTATATAAGGTTACTTCTAAGTGACTGGCTGGTAGGCCCGGGCGATCCTGTCAAAACCCGCAACAGTCGCGCGCGCAATACGTGGCGAAAAAGGTGGCGCGGAGATCGAGGCGTCCCTGCCTTATCCCATCCGATTACTGCGGCCTCCCCCGCCCCGCGCACTTCCCTAAATTCAAATCTCGCAAAATCTGCGAGCAGCAGGACAACTTGTCAGACGGAGGATCCCCTCCACATCGTCACTCGGAGTTTTTCAAGTAAAGAAATTCACTCGACGGATACAAAGAATGTATCAAGGCGACTGAAAAAGAAGTTGGTGCCGTTACCTAAAGTTCATTGATCCAAAACAAGACATACTCATAGCACGAGAAATGGGTCGGAAGAGTTCTCAACTCCTTCCCCACTCAAACCTCGATCCATTCGGGGGCTAATGATGAAGCTATGTACCTACGGTAGGGTCATGGACCTGTCCAAACTACCCTACCCAAGGACATATCTAGAAGAAACCACCTTTCAATCGACTCAGAAGTGTTCCACTCGACAGACTCGAAGACACTCGACCATGAAGCACACCACTCGACCATGAAGTCATCCACTCGACCGCCATGAGGCCTAAAATCACTCTGCACACTAACGGTCGGTCATTAAGTAGCTTTTATGATCATCATAGCACTTTATGTGTGGCGATACCAGTAACGCCCAATCTTAATGTATCTTAAACCCTGCATAACTGAGGGCCGGGGGGGTCTGGCGGACTCTATATAAGCCACCCCCCTCCTCAGTGTAACGGGTTTGCACCCTTGTAACTCATACGCATATAATCCAGTCGGCCGCCTCCGGGCTCCGAGACGTAGGGATGTTACTTCCTCCGAGAAGGGCCTGAACTCGTAAATCTCTTGCGTATACAACTACTCCATAGCTAGGATCTTGCCTCTCCATTAGTACCCCCCTACACTACTGTCAGACTTAGAACCACGACACCTCCAAGAAGGGATGCGACACCGATGACGCTGCTGCCCGGACAAGTCCTAGGGTTTCCCCCAGTACGCGGAGGGAGGTAGAGGATAGCTACTCCCGACACCCTCCAAGAAGGGATAGTGGAACCTGTTGGGGAACGTAGCAGAAAATAAAAGTTTTCTACGCTTCACCAAGATCAATCTATGGAGTCATCTAGCAACGAGAGAGAGGAGTGCATCTACATACCCTTGTAGATCGCGAGCGGAAGCATTCAAGAGAACGGGGTTGATGGAGTCGTACTCGTCGTGATCCAAATCACCGAAGATCCTAGTGCCAAACGGACGGCACCTCCGCGTTCAACACACGTACGGTTAGGAGACACGTCTCCTCCTTCTTGATCCAGCAAGGGGGAAGGAGAGGTTGATGGAGATCCAGCAGCACGACGGCGTGGTGGTGGAAGTAGCGGGGATCTCGGCAGGGCTTCGCCAAGCTCAGCGAGAGGGAGAGGTGTTACGGGGGGGAGGGAGGCGCCAGGGACTAGGGTGCGCAGCCCTCCCTCCCCCTCTTTATATAGGGGCCCTGGGGGGCAACGGCCCCCTAGAGATCCAATCTCAGGGGGCAAAGGGGGGGACTTGCCCCCCAAGTCAGGTGGGGCGCCCCCCACCCCTAGGGTTTCCAATTCTAGGCGCAGGGGGAGGCTGAAGGGGGGTGCACCAGCCCACTAGGGGCTGGTTCCCTTCCCACTTCAGCCCATGGGGCCCTCTGGGATAGGTGGCCCCACCCGGTGGACCCCCGGGACCCTTCCGGTGGTCCCGATATAATACCGGTGACCCCCGAAACTTTCCCGGTGGCCGAAACTGGACTTCCTATATACAAATCTTTACCTCCGGACCATTCCGGAACACCTCGTGACATCCAGGATCTCATCCGGGACTCCGAACAACTTTCGGGTTACCGCATACTAATATCTCTACAACCCTAGCGTCACCGAACCTTAAGTGTGTAGACCCTACGGGTTCGAGAATCACGCAGACATGACCGAGACAGCTCTCCGGCCAATAACCAACAACGGGATCTGGATACCCATGTTGGCTCCCACATGTTCCACGATGATCTCATCGAATGAACCATGATGTCCAGGATTCAAGTAATCCCGTATACAATTCCCTTTGTCAATCGGTACGTTACTTGCCCAAGATTCGATCGTCGGTATCCCAATACCTCGTTCAATCTCGTTTGGCAAGTCACTTTACTCGTACCATAATGCATGATCCCGTGACCAACCACTTGGTCACATTGAGCTCATTATGATGATGCATTACCTAGTGGGCCTAGAGATACCTCTCCGTCATACGGAGTGACAAATGCCAGTCTCGATCCGTGTCAACCCAAAAGACAATTTCGGGGATACATGTAGTATACCTTTATAGTCACCCAATTACGTTGTGATGTTTGGTACACCCAAAGCACTCCTACGGTATCCGGGAGTTACACGATCTCATGGTCTAAGGAAATGATACTTGACATTGGAAAAGCTATAGCAAACGAACTACACGATCTTGTGCTATGCTTAGGATTGGGTCTTGTCCATCACATCATTCTCCTAATGATGTGATCCCGTTATCAATGACATCCAATGTCCATAGTCAGGAAACCATGACTATCTGTTGATCAACGAGCTAGTCAACTAGAGGCTCACTAGGGACATGTTGTGGTCTATGTATTCACACATGTATTACGATTTCCGGATAACACAATTATAGCATGAATAATAGACAATTATCATGAACAAGGAAATATAATAATCATTTTATTATTGCCTCTAGGGGATATTTCCAACAGTCTCCCACTTGCACTAGAGTCAATAATCTAGTTACATTGTGATGAATCGAACACCCATAGAGTTCTGGTGTTGATCATGTTTTGCTCGCGGAAGAGGTTTAGTCAACGGATCCGCGACATTCAAATCCGTATGCACTTTGCAAATATCTATGTCTCCATCTTGAACATTTTCACGAAAGGAGTTGAAGCGACGCTTGATGTGCCTGGTCTTCTTGTGAAACCTGGGCTCCTTGGCAAGGGCAATAGCTCCAGTGTTGTCACAAAAGAGAGTGATCGGCCCCGACGCATTGGGTATGACTCCTAGGTCGGTGATGAACTCCTTCATCCAAATTGCTTCATGCGCTGCCTCCGAGGCTGCCATGTACTCCGCTTCACATGTAGATCCCGCCACGACGCTTTGCTTGCAACTGCACCAGCTTACTGCCCCACCATTCAAAATATACACATATCCGGTTTGTGACTTAGAGTCATCCAGATCTGTGTCGAAGCTAGCGTCGACGTAACCCTTTACGACGAGCTCTTCGTCACCTCCATAAACGTGAAACATATCCTTAGTCCTTTTCAGGTACTTTAGGATATTCTTGACCGCTGTCCAGTGCTCCATGCTGGGATTACTTTGGTACCTTATTACCAAACTTACGGCAAGGTTTACATTAGGTCTGGTACACAGCATGGCATACATAATAGACCCTATAGCCGAGGCATAGGGGATGACACTCATCTTTTCTCTATCTTCTGCCGTGGTCGGGCATTGAGCCGGGCTCAATTTCACACCTTGCAACACAGGCAAGAACCCCTTCTTGGACTGATCCATATTAAACTTCTTCAATATCTTGTCAAGGTATGTGCTTTGTGAAAGACCTATGAGGCGTCTCGATCTATCTCTATAGATCTTGATGCCTAATATGTAAGCAGCTTCTCCAAGGTCCTTCATTGAAAAACACTTATTCAAGTAGGCCTTAATGCTGTCCAAAAGTTCTATATCATTTCCCATCAAAAGTATGTCATCTACATATAATATGAGAAATGCTACAGAGCTCCCACTCACTTTCTTGTAAACGCAGGCTTCTCCATAAGTCTGCATAAACCCAAACGCTTTGATCATCTCATCAAAGCGAATGTTCCAACTCCGAGATGCTTGCACCAGCCCATAAATGGATCGCTAGAGCTTGCATACCTTGTTAGCATTCTTAGGATCGACAAAACCTTCCGGCTGCATCATATACAGTTCTTCCTTAAGATAGCCGTTAAGGAATGCCGTTTTGACGTCCATTTGCCATATCTCATAATCATAGTATGTGGCAATTGCTAACATGATTCAGACAGACTTCAGCTTCGCTACGGGAGAGAAAGTCTCATCGTAGTCAACCCCTTGAACTTGTCGATAACCCTAAGTGACAAGTCGAGCCTTATAGATGGTAACATTACCATCTGCGTCCGTCTTCTTCTTAAAGATCCATTTGTTTTCTATCGCTCGCCGATCATCGGGCAAGTCTGTCAAACTCCATACTTTGTTTTCATACATGGATCCTATCTCGGATTGCATGGCTTCAAGCCATTTGTTGGAATCTGGGCCCGCCATCGCTTCTTCATAGTTTGAAGGTTCACCATTGTCTAACAACATGATTTCCAGGACAGGGTTGCCATACCATTCTGGTATGGAACATGTCCTTGTGGACCTACGAAGTTCAGTAGCAACTTGATCCGAAGTACCTTGATCATCATCATCAACTTCCTCTCTAGTCGGTGCAGGCACCACAGGAACATCTTCCTGAGCTATGCTATTTTACAATTCAAGAGGCAGTACTTCATCGAGTTCTACTTTCCTCCCACTTATTTCTTTCGAGAGAAACTCTTTCTCTAGAAAGGACCCGTTCTTGGCAACAAAGATCTTGCCTTCGGATCTAAGGTAGAAGGTATACCCAATGGTTTCCTTAGGGTATCTGTAGGACCTTGAAGTATGTCTAGAGGGGGCGGGGTGATTAGACTACTTGACCAATAAAAACTTAACCTTTTCCCAATTTTAGAGTTTGGCAGATTTTAGCTATTTTAGGACAAGTCAAGCAATCATCACACAATACAAGCAAGCATGCAAAGAGTGTATAGGCAGCGGAAATTAAAGAATGCAACTTGCAAGAAAGTAAAGGGAAGGGTTTGGAGGATTCAAACGCAATTGGAGACACGGATGTTTTTGGCGTGGTTCCGATAGGTGGTGCTATCGTACATCCACGTTGATGGAGACATCAACCCACGAAGGGTAACGGCTGCGTGAGTCCACGGAGGGCTCCACCCACGAAGGGTCCACGAAGAAGCAACCTTGTCTATCCCACCATGGCCGTCGCCCACGAAGGACTTGCCTCACTAGCGGTAGATCTTCACGAAGTAGGCGATCTCCTTGCCCTTACAAACTCCTTGGTTCAACTCCACAATCTTGTCGGAGGCTCCCAAGTGACACCTAGCCAATCTAGGAGACACCACTCTCCAAGAAGTAACAAATGGTGCGTTGATGATGAACTCCTTGCTCTTGTGCTTCAAATGATAGTCTCCCCAACACTCAACTCTCTCTCATAGGATTTGGATCTGGTGGAAAGAGGGTTTGAGTGGAAAGCAACTTGGGGAAGGCTAGAGATCAAGATTCATTTGGTAGGAATGGAATATCTTGGCCTCAACACATGAGTAGGTGGTTCTCTCTCAGAAATGGTAAGTTGGAAGTGTAGGTTTAGTCTGATGGCTCTCTCCACGAATGAAGAGGAGGTGGAGGGGTATATATAGCCTCCACACAAAATCTAACCGTTACACACAATTTACCAAACTCGGTGGGACCGAATAGTTAAACTCGGTCCGACCGATTTAGTAAACCTAGTGACCGTTAGTGATTTCCGGTGGGACCAACATGCATCTCGGTGAGACCAATTCGGTTAGGGTTAGGGCATAATGTAATCTCGGTAAGACCGATTACACAAACTCGGTAACACCAATTTTGGTAATAAGCTTTCCAGAGAGTTGGTCAGGTAAACTCGGTGGGACCGATTTGCTCTTTTCGGTGAGACCGAAATGTTACAAAAGGAAACAGAGAGTTTACATTGCAATCTCGGTGGGACCGATCGCTCACTTTGGTTAGACCGAAACGTTACGAAGGGAAACAGAGAGATTACAATCCCATCTCGGTGAGACCGAGATCCCTATCGGTAAGACCGATTTGCTTAGGGTTTATGGCAGGGGCTATGAATTTTGGAATCGGTGGCGCCGGATTGGAAGAATTGGTGTGACCGATTTTGGCTTTAGGTTTAGGTCATTTGTGGATGTGGGAAAGTAGTTGAGGGTTTTGGAGCATATCACTAAGCACATGAAGCAAGAGGCTCATTAAGCAACACCTCATCCCTTCTTGATAGTATTGGCTTTTCCTATAGACTCAATGTGATCTTGGATCACTAAAATGTAAAATGAAGAGTCTTGAGCTTTTGAGCTTGAGCCAATCCTTTGTCCTTAGTATTTTGAGGGATCCACTTTCATCATCCATGCCATGCCATTCATAGAGCTTTCCTGAAACAATAGTCTTGGAATAGCATTAGCTCAATGAGCTATATGTTGTTATGAATTACCAAAACCACCTAGGGATAGTTGCACTTTCAATCTCCCCCTTTTTGGTAATTGATGACAACATATAGATCAAAGCTTCGACAAATGATAATAACATTTAAATAACATCATCGCTTTGAGAAGTATGTGATAAGCAAGAGCTCCCCCTAAATTTGTGCATAGTTTTAGATTTGCTTTGGACTGCAAATGCACAATGAATTAGGATCATGGGTTACTCTTCCATGTCACATACATCTTGGTGGAGCGCTCGAAATAATAAACAATGAATACATGCACTCATCACCAAGCATAGTGAGTGATCACATAAGATAGATAAGATAATATCAAGCATGCATAAGTGTAGCTTATGATCAAACACATGATCATCAATGTCTCACAAGCATAGTATCTCAACCAAAAGCAAACACACCAAAAGCAAGAGAGAACAAAAGAAACACACTCTCTCTCTCGAAGCCTATGATCTATACATTTTTCTCCCCCTTTGGCAACAAGTTACCAAAAATTTCATAGAAAATGCATAGTGCTAGATCGACTCTCAGGCTTGATCTTCTGGTGGTGGTGTCCTGATGACTCCAAGGGCGAAGGCTTCAGTTGATGTAGAGGGTGCTGGAGTTGATGCTGAAGCTGGTTGCACTGGAGCTGAAGGGGCAGTAGCTGGTGCTGAAGTTGTTGCTCTAGTGTCTGTCACTGGCTCTGCAACTGACCTCTGGGCTCTGGGCACTCTGGCAAACACATTGGTGGTTGTCTTGCCCTTCCTCTCCTGCATGTCATCCTACAGCTGCTCCACAACTGACTGAATCTCAGTTACCTTGACATCTAGATCATAGAATTTTTGTTCCATGATTCTTTCCAGGCTCTCCTAGTTTTGAGTTAGGATGGCCAACCCCTTCTCAATCCTCAGAGATGATGCTATCAAGTAACCAGCTGCTCCTTTTTGGTTTTCAAGAAATATTCAGATGCCTCCTCTTGAGTTGGCATCTTGGTAGCCTTCTCCTTCCTTGCCTTTTCTTTCTTCTCCTAAGCTTGAACTGATGATGGATCATCTTCATTCATGACAACCTCATTGTACTCAAAGTCTGGATAAAGTGGAAAGTGTTCCTTATCCAACTGATATTTGCCAGTTCCCATCTTTGAGTTGATAAATTCCTGAATCTGAGGTGCATATCCATAGCTCCTCTTATGATCTGCTGCAGTCCTCTTGATAGTTTCAACTATAAGGCTCATGACTTTGAATTTTTGTGGCACATCAAATAAATGCAACATGTTGATGGCATGCCCTATGATCATGTTATGGTCACCTGACTTGGGCAACAAAGTGTGCCTCAGAATCCAATTGATAGTAGCCAGCCTTGACAGCAGAAAGTGGACTGATCCAAAAGAGAAAGTCTCTAGGGCTTTGTCTGGGATCTCCTTGTACATGTGAGCCATGGTATTGTGTCCCATCTTCTTCTTTGCATAAATGTCCAGATCGTCATCATTTTCCTTTGGGGCATTGATCAGACTTGCCCATTCTTCAACAGTGGATTGGTACCTTGTACCTTCAAACATCCAAACAATTCTCCCATCTAGGTAAAAATGTGCTGTGGAGTAGAATTGCATGATAAGTTCATCATTCCAATTTGTGAGCTTTTGCCCAACAAAATCTGCAACTCCACAACCAACAAAGTTGTCTTGCACTCCAGGATAGTGCTGTTCATTCTCCTTGATGTATTTCCAGTCAACCCACCTCATGTCACAAACTATGGGCTTCTTGTCCAATAAGATTGTCTCATAGAAGTCCTGCTGTTCCTTTGTAGGGAACCTGTAATCAACAGCAGTTCTTCTCCTTGTGGCATATGGATCTGCCATTCTCCACAGTCTCAGCCCTGAATCCTTCCAGATTTTCATGTCCTCAGCCACAGGATGGGCATCATTGTGGTCTGGTATCTTGGGCTTGAGCTTTCTTAGAACCTGTCCTTCTTCATCTTCCTCCTCAGCAACATTGGGCACTGGGGCCTTGTTCTTCTCAGCAGCTGGAATACTCATGGTATTCCTCTTTGGTGCAGACTTGGCCTTGGGGCAACTTTGGGTGCTTCCTTGGGCTTAGATGTTGCAGCCCGTGATCTGATTGCATCACCCACAAGCTTAGGTGCCTTTGGTGCTGGTGCAGCAAGCTCTTCCTCTTCCATCATGGAAGGTTGCCCAACAACTCTGGCTATGGTCTTCTTGACCCTTTCCTTCCTCTTCTTGCTTTCATTAGCTGGCTCTTTGGGATCAGGATTTTCAGGCAGTTGAGTTGATGCTCTGGCCTTGGGCATAGGTTGCCTTCTTGCAGGCCTTTTAATCTTCATGCCTGGCTTTATATCCTTTGTTGAGCCATATTCCTTCTTGAGCACCACTTTCTTGGAAGTAGCCTCATCTTCCTCAGCCTTGTAGTCTTCATCCTCTGAATCTGAAGTTCTTTTCCTCCTTTGCCTAGTTGCGGCCTTACACTACTGGAATCTGGCACTTTGCCATCTGCCATGGCAGATGGCAAAGGCATGTTCGGCGGATGGCAAAGGCTTTGCCATCTGCCAGTAGATGGCAAACAGTTCATCTGAAACCCTGCCGGTAAAGGCTTCTTTGCCATCTGCTGGCTGGTGGCAAAGAGCCTGTGGCTTTGCCATCTGCTGGCTGATGGCAAAGAGCCTCTGGCTTTTCCATCTGCTGGCAGATGGCAAAGCCTCTTAACGGGGTTAGCTCCGTTAGAGGTTAACAGCATACTTTGCCATTTGCTGGCAGATGGCAAAGGCTGCAGGCTCTTTGCCGTCTGCCAGCAGATGGCAAAGGCTGCAGGCTCTTTGCCGTCTGCCAGCAGATGGCAAAGGCTACAGGCTCTTTGCCATTTGCCAGCAGATGGCAAAGGCTGAATGCTTTGCCGTCTGCCAGCTGATGGCAAAGCTCTTTGCCATCTGCCAGCAGATGGCAAAGTGACTATATTGCCCCATTTAATTTTGTTTTTTCTTATATCAATTCATTTTCACAGAAAGCAAACACAAATATATTTATATGACCAATATAGCATATTCAACACATATTACCAATAGTCATGAACACATATGTATCCAACACATGTTACCAATAGTAGCAAGTTTCATCCATACATATACATAGTTTCATCAATATTACACAGTTTCATCCATAGGTAGCAAGTTTCACAAGGTCAAAACAAAAACTAAATACAAGCACTCCATCAACCCAAGCTTCCGTGATCTTAAGCAAATCTGTAAAATGGGAAAGAAGAAAGTTAGAAGAAGAAGACTAGAAGAAGAAGATTATTATGATGCAACTAAAATGTGAAGATTATGATGATGTAACTTATATCTGTAAAATAGGTCATTTTGGAGCTAAGTATGGTTATTATGTCATTTTTAGCTAGCTAAGCATACTAAGTCATTTTGGTGTAAAACATGCTAAGGTCATTCTAGAGCTAATTAAGTAAGTTTATTATGTCATTTTGGAGCTAGCTAAGCATGTGAAGTCATTTAGGAGCTAAAATATGTCATTTCTTAAGCATATTATGTCATTTTAGAGTTAGCTAAGCATATTAAGTCATTTTGGAGGAAAATATGCTAAGTATAGGTCATTTTAGAGCTATCCTAGGTTAAATAGGTCATTTTTAAGCTAGCTAAGCATATTAAGTCATTTTGAAGGAAAAAAATGCTAAGTATAGGTCATTTTAGAGCTATCCTAGGTTAAATAGGTCATTTTGGAGCTAATTAAGCTTATTATGTAATTTTTGAGCTAGCTAAGCATATTAAGTCATTTTGGAGGAAAAAATGCTAAGTATAGGTCATTTTAGAGCTAGCCTAGGTTGAATAGGTCATTTTGAAGCTAAGTAAGGTTATTATGTCATTTTGGAGCTAGCTAAGCATATGAAGTCATTTAGGACCTAAAATATGTCATTTCTTAAGCATACTATATCATTTTAGAGCTAGCTAAGCATATTAAGTCTTTTTTGAGGAAAAGATGCTAAGTATAGGTCATTTTAGAGCTATCCTAGGTTAAATAGGTCATTTTTATGCTAGCTAAGCATATTAAGTCATTTTGGAGGAAAAATGCTAAGTATAGGTCATTTTAGAGCTATCCTAGGTTAAATATGTTATTTTGGAGCTAATTAAGCTTATTATGTCATTTTGGAGCTAGCTAAGCATGTGAAGTCATTTAGGAGCTAAACTATGTCATTTCTTAAGCATATTATGTCATTTTAGAGCTAGTTAAGCATATTAACTAATTTTGGAGGAAAAGATTCTAAGTATAGGTCATTTTTAAGCTAGCTAAGCATATTAAGTCATTTTGAAGGAAAAAATGCTAAGTATAGGTCATTTTAGAGCTATCCTAGGTTAAATAGGTCATTTTGGAGCTAATTAAGCTTATTATGTAATTTTTGAGCTAGCTAACCATATTAAGTCATTTTGGAGGAAAAAATGCTAAGTATAGGTCATTTTAGAGCTAGCCTGGGTTGAATAGGTCATTTTGAAGGTAAGTAAGGTTATTATGTCATTTTGGAGCTAGCTAAGCATATGAAGTCATTTAGGACCTAAAATATGTCATTTCTTAAGCATACTATATCATTTTAGAGCTAGCTAAGCATATTAAGTCTTTTTTGAGGAAAAGATGCTAAGTATAGGTCATTTTAGAGCTATCCTAGGTTAAATAGGTCATTTTTATGCTAGCTAAGCATATTAAGTCATTTTGGAGGAAAAATGCTAAGTATAGGTCATTTTAGAGCTATCCTAGGTTAAATATGTCATTTTGGAGCTAATTAAGCTTATTATGTCATTTTGGAGCTAGCTAAGCATGTGAAGTCATTTAGGAGCTAAACTATGTCATTTCTTAAGCATATTATGTCATTTTAGAGCTAGTTAAGCATATTAACTAATTTTGGAGGAAAAGATTCTAAGTATAGGTCATTTTGAAGCTAGCTAAGCATATTAAGTCATTTTGGAGGAAAAAATGCTAAGTATAGGTCATTTTAGAGCGATCCTAGGTTAAATAGGTCATTTTGGAGCTAATTAAGCTTATTATGTAATTTTTGAGCTAGCTAAGCATACTAAGTCATTTTGGAGGAAAAAATGCTAAGTATATGTCATTTTAGAGCTAGCCTAGGTTGAATAGGTCATTTTGGAGCTAGCTAAGCATATGAAGTCATTTAGGACCTAAAATATGTCATTTCTTAAGCATATTATATCATTTTAGAGCTATCCTAGGTTAAATATGTCATTTTGGAGCTAATTAAGCTTATTATGTCATTTTTGAGCTAGCTAAGCATATTGAGTCATTTTGGAGGAAAAAATGCTAAGTATATGATTATGTCGCTAGTATCCATATGGCAGAGAACCCGGGCTGACATGACTAGTCATAGAACCAAGGTGGCACAAACGTACAGGGACATGCATACATGACCCAGCAATGCACGTGTCGGTCATCAGCGAGTGCAACCAAGTTGTAGCAAGCTACACGGACTTCGATGATACACCGCGTGACATTTCCCCCTAGGGACAGACACAGGAGCAAAGAAGGACACATGCCGGTCAATCCATGTGTTCCGGAGCAGTAGCGAACTACCATGGCTCAGTGGAAGCACTAGGAGGTATTTCCCTATATGGAAGGCTACCAAAGGCACACGACTAGGTGTCGAATCCCACACATACAATGCATTTCAAACATACACACATTATGCACGATATGTGTAGATATATACAACATGGCATCACAACAAAACTCTATTAAGCAAAACACTTGGGACACTTACCGTCATCACGGAGGTGTAGGTGTAGGTGTAGGTGTAGGACCGGTCGCGCCAGTGGCAGACGGAGAAGGATCGGTCGATGCTTGTCGGGAGTTACGCTGCACCAAAGATTATTTCCAATGTATCGTTAGCATGATGCAACTCAAATGTGAAGACTAGTAACTAATGACCGTTCAAATGAAACTCACCGTGCCCGCCGGAGCAATGACTAGCATCGGCGGAGGGGTCTGGCCATTCTTCTCGCACATGGACTGCACATTTGGTTTTGACGAGTCAGTCATATTAGTTACTACTGAAAGGAACATTGCGTGCATGATTTAGCTAATATGCAGAAGAAACTTACCACGAAGAGCTCGTACATGGCCCGGTTAGCCAAGTCGTTCCGGTTCCTCTCCTCCTCCAACAGCCTAGCCGTCCTCTCCTCATTCTCCCTGTCCCTCTCCGCCGCCTGCCGGTCCCTCTCCGCCAACTGCCGGTCCCTCTCCTCAAAAGCAGCCTGGGTCTTCACTCTCTCTGCCTCAATAGCAGCCTGCAACACCACTCGTTAGCATTGTAATCATCAACGGCCGCAAACACAATGTAATGGAGGAAAGGCTACTGAGTCCGTATAATTAACAAACCTGGAATTCGATTTCCACTGGTCGTAAACGAGGTGGTATCTCAGGATCAGAGCTGGTCTGGCGCTTCTTGATCTGCGGGAGAGTGCTACTACAACGTATCAGTCCATTACCAATGCCTAACGAGCCATGGGACCTCCCGCCACAAGATATCATCACCAGCTTTGGATCAAGAGGCCGGCTCGGGTTAAAGTCCGGCCCTTTCCTTGCCTTCCCCTGCTTAACGTACTGCACCATCTTGTGGTGGGAGGCCTCGTTGCTGAAGTTCTTTGCATTTTTGAGGTCAGACGCAGAGAATGCCTTGGCCTTCTTGTACGGTGCAATATTGGACATGCCATAGAGGTCGAACAGCTCTGGCACTGGAGCCTTGTTGTGCTTTGACTAAAAGAGAGGAACAGAGTATTAGTTAAGGACTCAAGCTAGCACAAAGAATGAATTTGCATGAATCATGAAGCAAACCACACATACCCAGTTTTTCCCGTACCCATGTAGGTCGACGCTGCCTAGATGGTGTGGCACACCTTTCATTTTGAAACGCTTCTCCTTTGCTATGTTGTGGGCGACGCGCCATTGGGGAGAGCACCACTCATCCACCAACACCTCCCAGCAGTCCATCTTGTCCGCACACCATCTCGGAGGCACCTAAGTTAAGCAAGAGAAATTTGAGCGCTACGCCTACGAATCAAATCAAGGAAACTAAGTACAAGGCCTTAAGAATAGGTAATTACCTTCATGTACTTCTCCTTACTCAGATACTTGTCCCGGCACTTCTCTTTTCTCCTCCTAATACCAGTCTGTGCTAAGTAGTCTCGAACAGCCTGCGTCCGAGCCTCGTGCCGAAAGTTTCCAAGTAGGCGCCTGCACTCGGCGTCGATAACCCGAGCTACGGCCTCCTCCTGTCCCTCAGCACACCTGTAGAAGTTCTGCAATCAAACAAGAAAACACGGATTAGAAGGTCTGCAATCAAACAAGAAAACACATGTAGAAGGTATGCAATCAAAGAAGAAAACACAACGTAAATGGCAAAGGAGAAATTACCCAAAACGTGGCGATCACAATGTCGGCCACCGTGTCGCACTCGACATCGCCGACCCTATGCTTCGGCGGGGCCGGGGCAGCCAAGTAGTGCTCCCAGGTCATTCCTAGCTCTAGAACCCGGCCCTCACCGGGCAACGTGACCCACCCCGGGAAGCACTGGCGACAAATCACACCAAGGACAGTGTTGGGCCTGCGGACACCATCTTCGTGTGTCCAAGAACTGCAGTATGACAAGGCCAACGCATTAGATATTCGAAGAAACGTCAAGGCAAAAGGTTAAAAAAAGAGTAAATGCACTTACTTCTCCCCGTTAGGCGCAATCAACCACCTCTGGTCGGGGGTCGCCGGGGTGGGCGGGAGCTTTGTACGACCATGCTGGTAGACTTTGTGCCCCTCAACCCACTCACCCTCGCTATAGCTATCAGGACTATAGTCTCCACCCTGAACACAACCATGTGCACTCGACTCCGTCCAGTCCTCCCATGGGCTCGGCTCCGACTCAGCGTGACCCCGTCTGAGCTCCGGAGTCTCGTGGGGCGAAGACTCGGCAGCCCGAGGCTCGGCGGCCCGAGGCTCATCGTCGGCCCGAGGCTCGTCGGCCATAGGCGCGTCTGCCATAGACGGGTTCACCTCAGATGGCTCGATCTCAGACGGAGCAGCCCTGTGGTCGGGTGACTCAGCTAGGGGTGGCGGCGAGGAAGGCGTAGCAGCCTTCCTACCTCTCCCGACGCCACGTCCACCTCTAGCAGCCTTCTCCTTCTTCTTACCCCCTCGACCTCTCCCGGCCGAAGAAGAAGCGACCGTCGCTGGACTCTGCAAACTGAGATCTAGCGCTCTCCGGAGGCTATGGGGGGGAATGGAACTACCCCTCCCACCACGCGCCGAGGTAGGAGCCCCGGAGCGCTCTCGACCCGCGCCCACCATCTGTCAACACCTGGAATGACAAAGAGTAAACGAAATTAGTACAACATAAAAAAATGAATACCTGACATGAATAATAATATGTATATAAATTCATTTTAGAGGAATAAATGCTAAGTATAGCTCATTTTAGAGCTATCCTAGGTTAAAGTCATTTTTGAGCTAATTAAGGTTGTTATGTCATTTTTGAGCTAGCTAAGCATACAAATTCATTTTGGAGGAATAAATGCTAAGTATAGCTCATTTTAGAGCTAGCTAGGTTAAAACTTGAACTAATTAATAATATATATGTATATAATAATAATGGAATACCTGACATGAACTATAATATTAATCTTCATCGTCATCATTAATAAATGCATCATCATCATCTCTATATGCTTCGGGGTCAATAAATGCATCATCCTCATCACTATCAGTAATGACGTGCTCATCATCATCATCATCAATAAATTCATCAACATCTGGAAGGCCTCCTGCATGTAATCGGTCAAGCATTGACAGGTCATCCGCAGCAGTAACCTCTTCTTGTTCCGGCTCTTCTTGTTCCTGCTCAGGCTCGGATTCACTGCCGCTGTCTACTTGAATGTTATGAGGTGAGCAGTTCTTGAAACGTTTTTTGGAAAGACGTGTTTCTTGGAACAATTCTCCTTCATATGTGTCTAGATTAACGTGAGGTTCATAATCCTCTTCATTGGGGGGAGGTGGTCTAACACGTGGCGGCACTTCATAAACGACATCCCAACCTTCGAGATTTGGATTACTTTGGCAGGCCCACGATAGATAGAAAACTTGGGTTTCCTGTTGAGCCATAATATAGACATCGGGAACATCCAAATGGGTGCTTTGTTTGATTTCGACTAGCCCTAGATGTTCATGAGTCCTTCTAGTCTCTTTCGGCTGGAACCAATGACATTTGAAGACTACGACGTTCGGTGGGTTTGCACCATAGAATAGAAGTCCATAAATTGCTTCAACTCTTCCATAATACTCGGTATCTCCTTCGCCGATAGCAGAGACACAACAATTTGTAGACTTTCGGTCGGCCATAGATAGCTCTTTGCCATAGGTACGAAAGCGATACCCGTTGATGTCGTATTTGTCAAATGAATGGACCTTATAGTCAAAACCATTAGCGACTTGTCTCAATTCGGCGTCCATAGACTCTGAACTAGCCTACAAGTTTAATACAAAAGGATTGTTGCATTAGCCAGAAATTAGAAGAAGAAATGAAATGGTCTAATGGAAATTACCGTTTGTTTGAACCAAGAGATGAAACCAGGATAGCCGCCTCCATGCATTGCCAGAAGCTCATACTCTTCGACGGAATCCTTTTGGATAACCGCTCCATACGAGAATTTGGTGACGTATCGACTGTATCAAATATCCAGGAATAAGAGCAGTTCAAATGAAGTAGAGGTTGCGAAACAATGTACCGAGAACTTACTCGATGTACGGACGCACTTCTGTTAGATTGTTCAAGATATACAATGTAATGGTCCGCCGTTCATCATTATCCAACAATAAGGGAGTATAAGCACCGGCTGGTGCGAGCTTCCCTTTGAATAGGCTGAGGTTGGATCCACCCTTTTTAGGGTCGCCAACATTGTACCGAGGCTTCGGATTATGCAAATGACGATTTTTGGCTTTGTAGTGTGCTGTCACGAAGTTTGCCGCCTCCTCAGTAATGAATGCCTCGGCCATCGATGCTTCAATTCGACGTTTATTTTTACATTTTGCTCGAAGCGTCTTCTGCATCCTCTCAGTTGCGTAGCACCAACGATTCTGCACGGGCCCCCCAATCGTGCCTCGGTCGGGAGATGCAAAATCAAATGCTGCATTGGATTAAAGAAGCCAGGTGGAAAGATCTTCTCCAACTTGCAGATCAACTCTGGCGCCAACTCTTCCATTTCTTCTAGCAAGCCAGGCGATAATTCTTTTGCACATAGAACACGGAAGAAATAGCTCAGCTCTGCCAGTACTAGCCAGTCATCCTCAGGGATAAAGCCACGCAACATCACCGGCATTACCCGCTCAAGCCATATGTGCCAATCATGACTCTTGAGACCAAATATTTTCAATTTTTCAAGGCTCTCTCCCCTCTTTAGATTTGATGCATACTCATCGTGGAACATCAACTCCTTTTTCACCCACAGGAGTATTTCCCTCATAACCGGCCTTCCAAGATTGAACCATGCCTTTGGCTTCGCCCAATTCTTCTTTCCTTTTGGTTGTTTCATGTGTTGTAGCGATCTATCACATAGAGCCTCCTGACCGACTCCGGCCTTAGGATTATCCTTCGTTTTCCCCTCTATGCCGAACAATGTACCAAAGAGGGCCTTGCTGACATTCTTTTCAGTGTGCATCACGTCGATGTTGTGTGGGCAAAGGAGGTCTTTGAAGTACGGCAGATCCCACAAGCATATCTTGTGGGTCCAGGCGTGTTCCGTATTATACCCCTTGAAATACCCTGGACGCTCTGGATCCGGCTCGAGAGCATTTAACTGATCCAGGGTCTGTTGGCCTGTCAATGCAGGTGGTGCAGAGTTTTTGACATCTCTACCTTTGATGAAGTTCTTCTTGTCTTTTCTGAACTTATGGTGAGGATCCAGGAACTGTCTATGCATGTCGAAGCAAGAAAACTTGCCACCCGCCTGCAGCCGACGAAACTCAAGAGCTGCCTTGCATGTGGGGCACGGGAACCTTTCATGCACACACCAGCCAACGAATAGCGCATACGCCGGCAAGTCATGCATCGAGTACATGTACCACACACGCATTAGGAAGTTTTTTTTGTAGCGGCGTCGTATGTCTTGGTCCCATTATCCCAAGCTTCTTGCAGTTCATCCTTAAGCAGCTGCATGTACACATTCATATTCTTCCCCGGATAGTTGGGCCCCGGAATTATCAACGTCAGGAAAATGTTCTTTCTTTGCATAATCTGTCCGGGGGGGAGATTGAGTGGAATGACAAATATAGGCCAACAACTGTATTGGGCTGCCATCATACCAAACACATTGAACCCATCCGTGCTGATGGCTACTCGAGGATTCCTTGGATCTGCCGCTTTTTCATCATGCAATGCATCGAAGTGTTTCCATGCAGCACCATCCGATGTGTGTACCATCATCAGATTCCCATCTGCATCCCGTTCGGTTCTTTTGCCCAATTTGTGCCATGTCATCTGTCTGGCCGTCTCTTCGACCATGAATAGACGTTGAAGTCTTGGTATGATTGGCATATACCGAAGAACGTTAATGGGGATTTTGGTTTGACTCTTCTCACCCATACCGTTGTCTACCTCAACATACCCGGAAGACTTGCAAATGGGACAATAGTTCAAGTCCGCATACTGGAGCCTAAATAAGGCACATCCATTCTCACAGGCATCTATCTTCTCATAGGGCATCTTAAGTACACGGAGGATTTTGTCCGACTAGTACAGGTTTGCAGGCATTATATGGCCTTTGGGTAGAAAGCGTCCAAATAGTGTCACTATCGCGTCATAGCATTCTCTGCCCAAGTTGAATTGAGCCTTCAGAGCCATTACTTGTGCGATGGCATCCAGCTGACAAAGCTCGGTGTGCTCATGGAGAGGACACTTCGAAGACTCCAACATATCATTGAAGGCCTTTGCAGATTCCTCCATCTCATCGTCCGAATCCCGAGCATCATCAAAGTCTTGCACCATGTCTTCCATCCCGGTACCATGCTCGTCGGTGCGACGATGGCCCTCCTCAGCTCTGGAACGTTGGGCAGACTCACCATGAAATGTCCACATCGTATAACCGGGCATTAAACCCCACTTCTGCAGGTGTTTGATCATTTCAAACTCTGACATCTTACGATAGTTGTCTCACTAGAAACAGGAGCACCAGGTTGTTTTCTGTCCATTTGCATATGCGGCTCTGATAAACCCCTTGGTTTTTGTCATCCATTCAGGGGTCATGTCTTTCTGACTAGGGTGACCGGTGTACATCCACGCACGATCACTCATCTTGCCTAGCTACTGGACACACAAGAAATACATACATAACTCAGCAAACCATATTCATCAGTTAATAGAGTTTCTCAGTTTTATTACGTCCATGCAACCTAGACGCTAATAGGTAAAGATAGGTCCTAATCCCACCCGAGTATGTGTAGATTGGGTTTGTTTTCCCATGCTCTGCTCCGGATCCGACACAAAATTTCGGCAGCACCTCCCTGCTGTTCTCCTAATACACGTCTCGGCAATAAGCAGAGAGGATGTGTACCCGGAGAACAACGGAGAGGCACTGACGAAATTCTGCATCAGATCCGGAGCAGAGCATATGGGAAAACGAACCCAATCTACACATACTCGGGCTGTCCATGGATAACGTTGGACAATTCTAAAGAATTACGGTTATAAATATGCAAATGAATGCATATTTATAGATGTAACTCTTTCGAACAGGAGACGCATAGTGGTCACGCATACTGATGATTGAATACACCTATAGCTAGCAAGTTTCATCGCCACGAAGACCGGAACAGAGCAAATGAAGGGGGAGAGGAGGAGATGTCATTTGTGCTCACCCACGAACGCAGGGGCGGAGCTCGTCGAACGCACGGGGAGGTCGTTGAACACCAGACCCTCACAGCGATGAAACAATTGCACATTTAAATCCACCCGATCAACGCAAATATATATGATGTTTTTCATAACAAAATTGGAAAGTATATGACCTAACTCATAATTCACAAATAAATAGGGAGTGCCTATTTAGTACTTGATTGTTTTCCAATTCGGTATCATTCACATTTCCTGACAAATAAATAGAGGACACTAGTATGTCCAAAAAAAAACCACCCCGGCGAAACACCAGCCAAACACCTAGGTAGTTTTGGTAAAACTGAGAAAAACCATGGTTTAAAGAAACTGTAGTATTCTTTGTGTACACATCTGAATATAGTGGTTTTCAATTACCATGGTTCTCTAGAAACTTTGTTGCCAAACTAAGCCTTAGGCCCCGTTTGTTAGCTTAGTATTTTTAAAGTATTCTGAGAATACTGCAGGTTTTCAGAATACTGCAGGTGCCAGGAGATGCACATCGAGAGACAAGGCACAGGATTGTGCATGGAGTTGTTTTTCTAGCGTGCTCAGTTTTTTTAAAAGAGGTCTGGGGTTCTTTTTTTAAAACAGAGAAAAAACTACGGGTGCGTTTGGGAGCAAAGTATTTTTGCTGTTTTTTAGGAATACTGTGGTTTTTAAGAAAAACTTTGGTATTAAATACTTTGAAGTGTTTGGCTCAAAAAATTACCGTACTTTAATATACTGTGGTATCTCCCATGCTGTAGTTTTTCTGCTGTATTTTAAAAAAAAGGTCCTGACCACTTTTTTAAAAACTGAACCAAGCGAAATCGTTGGGGAGAGCACTCAGTCTGTTGACGTCATCATCTAGGTACAGATCGGAAAATACAAACGCCACCTCTGACGACTGCTCTATCCGTTACTCCTATATTTTAAATGAATTTTTTTGCGGGACATATTTTAAATGAATTCAATGGTTGCCTATTGATTTCTGCATGTCTCGAACAAAGCTAGTTTGTCAAATAGATTGGGACTTAGAGCACACTTTACACAGGAGGCTGACCTCATGCATGGCGGCATGCCCATGTAGCTGCTGCAGGTGATTAATTAAAAAAGGTGATTAATCTGGTTGTACACTAGCACACATTGATAAATCAGGTGGTATTGATTTTTAGGTGTTGCTAAGTTAGCACATGCTGTTCGGCCATGTAGTTATCAGTAAGAACTGCAACAAAATAATGCCAGCCAAACGCTTCGGTGGACTTGACAAAACTGAGAAAAACTATGGTTTTTGATAACCAGAGTATTTGTTGCCCACTCATAAGAATACCGTGGTTTGAGAATACTTCGGTTTTTCAAAAACTGTGCTGCCAAACTGAGCACGCTAATGAGCTGTTTTTCAAAATATTGTGACAAAGAACGGGGCACACCACATGCCCAGGTTGCTAATGCCATGGTCGCGCAAGCTGATGGCTACAAAGCTAACTCCGAACACACTGCTGGCTAAGCCTGTGTAGGCCCTTGTGCTGAGCCACACCGGCCTTGCTTCCTGTCCATGCGCTCCTCCCGAACGTCGCCCCATGCCTCAGCGCGCCACATTAGCAGCTGTCGGTCAAGCCGCAGCCAAGCCAGAGCGACGCCCGCACTTCCGTGCCGCACCGCTGATGCATAGCTTGCCGCCGGGTCTATTTAAGCATGGCCTTTCAGTTTGCAACCACTGGTCAGCTAAGATCGTGCATGTCTTGTGACTGCTATGAAACGACTAGCTAGCTAATTTACAACATCCTAAACATGCACCAGCCAAACACTGTCAGAGTATTCCCAATACTACAAAATACTTTGATATGTCAAAACTATGGTTTCTAGAACCTATAGATAAAAAGACTGCAGTTTTTCAATACTACAGTTTATGCAATATTTTGCTGTCAAACATACCTGAATCTCGATGGCGCCGTGGCGGGGAGGGCCGCGAGAAGGGGGTGGCGCCGTGGCCTGGCTCGGTGGAGGGGCGGGCCGCGGGGCACGCCGCGGTGGCCGGGAGGG